>NC_079461.1:16933636-17236666 GCF_026250575.1 Diorhabda carinulata
GTCTTTTGTATTCATTTCGTAAAGGTACCGAATGAATCATGTCCCGTGAGAATCTGCGTGACGAGGTTGCCCTTTGTTTACAGTTTATTCACTTCCTTATGTTCTCAATGAGACATTTCGTCCATTGCGCTTTATTAGTTTGTTTATTTTATCTTTCCTGCCATTTTCTGATGGCTCTTTCCCTTGCCATTCTTCTGTTTTCCTAACCTAATCTAACCTAACCTAACTTAACCCAACCTAACCTGACCTAACCTAACCTAACCTTACCTAACCTAACTTAACCTAACCTAACCTAACCTAACCTAATATAACCTAACCTAACCTAATCTAACCTAACCTAACCTAACCTAACCTAATCTAACCTAACCTAACCTAACCTAACCTAACCTAACCTAACCTAACCTAACCTAACCTAACCCAACCTAACCTAATCCTGTAAGATGTGAGAGAAACTCAAGAATGGAATTTTTCTCGATGTTGTACTTTTCTTCGCCAGTTTCGAGCGCCTAGTTCTTTTAGGTCTTGTTCCACGTCGTCCTGCAATCTTATTCGTTGTTGTCCTGGTAGTTTGTGGTCTTCCGAGTTCTGCGGGTATGAAAGTTCAACACCTCATCTCTCCGGCATCCATTCGACGTGACCACCAAGTCATCGCACTCTTGATCTCTGCTACCAGATTGAACTCTCCATACATGAAGTGAATCTTAACGTTTATAAGGATGCGTCATTTTCCTTGGAGTTGGATTGGGCCGTAGATGTACCGAAGAATCTTCCACTCTTACGAGGAAAGCGTTTCAAGAGTAGTAAAAATTCATGAAAATTATTTTATATCGTTAATTTACATTGAATTTAATACAAGGTGGATCGAAATACTGATACATCATAATAAAGTATCTATATCTAATCATTTAGCGCAATCATTTGACAATCAAGCACAAAGTATTTGTACTGATAGGAAAAAATGTCAGAAAGGATTTTCTAAGTAATTTGAGAAATGAAAGCTACGATATGCAGTTATTATCATACAGAAAACACTTCGAGCAAGCCATAAATCAAATATCTTCACTAGTTAACATAAGATTCTTGGAAAAGTCCTTGAGTTCCGATTGGCATTTTTCTGAGAAAAAAACAAAAGTTTTGCTGAGGGTTTCTTATTACTGTCATGTTTAAAAAACTAAGTTTATCATAAATTTCACAATAAAAGTCCCATAAAATCCCATAAAATTGATGATTTTCCGTTGGATTTTCATCTATATCAGCCCTTGGAACCCATGGAAACTCATAAACTATCGTTCTTTTTTAATATAGCAGGAATTAGAAAATTTCTTTTTTTTTGAATAATATTTTTCTTAATAACATGTTAATAAAAGCAAAAGGATTTTTCCAGGAATCGTGGGTATTTTCTAAACTCTTTCAGTACTCCAAACTTATCTAGAATAGTAGCAGCATGTTTTGAATTATCTCTTCTACTAACACGCTTATGTCTGTTTTTTGTTTCATATCCATATAGAATAAGTGTAAATGATGGTTAAAAAAATACTTGTTATGATGAACTATTTGTTGTTTATTATATTTACGCAAATTGTGATAATCAAGTCATAATTTTGAATTACAAAATATATAATGAGTATTTTTTTAGATAGATTCACTTCTATCGACATACGATATATAATTTTAGAAAAAAATGTCTGAGCGTAAAGTAGCAAATAAATACCAAAAAAATCAATTTGCCCCAAAGTAGAATATTTTAGTCTAAAATTATAAATACACTATACTGGAGATCAAATTCTCACATATTTTTTTTCTAAAATTCCTTTTATTCCATCCAAATACCTAATGTTTCCAAACTATTATTAAATTTTTTAGCTGCAACGTCCTATCTTCCAACTCCCAATATTGCTGATGAAAGTAAAGGTCATACAGTTGTGGGTGGTGATATAAAGTTAAATTGTAGTCTACGATATACTAAAAGTAGTGTTCAGTTTTCCTGGACAACACCCACTGGACCATTTGATGTAAGTAATTAGCTTAAATATAAAATAAAATAATTTTCGATAATCATTTTATAAGTTTTTCAGATAAGAATGATAATTTGTAATTCCAAACCAAAAATTATACTAGTTTCCGAAGAATTTAATTGTTGCTTACTACATTTGATGACTGTTTTCAAAAATATATTTTTATCAATTCTAGTTTCTCAGTTACAGCTTCGGAGGTATAAAATAAAAAATATATAGAAGATATTTGTTGAGGAAAAGAATGAATTTTTGAAAAACTTCGTTTCAATCTTCGTCTGTAATATATAGAATTAAGAAAATGATTTATCAGAGACCAGCAAAAATAAGACATCATATTAGTTTCCCAAAAATTCAGATGAGACTTTTATAACTCCAAAGACCTGAGGAATCTGATTTCCCTGCACTTTGCTTCAAGAAGTTCATTCCCACCACGTGAAACTATCCCTATGTAATGAACAGGTTTTTATCTTGGGAGATGTCATCCATACAGATTTTAATCGCTTGGATCATGGCATTCTTCTGATCAAGCTATCCAATATTGGTTCAACTGACTCATTCACCAACTTTTTTATGTCATACCTCACGGATAGAAAACTTACAGTCACTTACCATGGTTTCAGATTCATAGAAATTAACGCGTCTTTTGGAGTGCCCCAGGGCTCAGTACTTGGGCCACTAATATTCATAAATGACATTGTCTCAGGATTAAATTCTAAGGTTCTCCTTTTCGCTGATGATCAGAAGTCGTTTCATTGATGACTGGCACTTATTTCAATCTGATATAGATGAAATTTAGGATTGGTTCTATTCACAAGAAAAGTTAACACTCTCAATTTCAATTATCGAATTTCTAATAATGTGCTTAAAACGTCTGTAACATTCAAGGATCTTGGTTTTGAATAATAAAGAATTAAATTTCTTATAATAAAACTCTAGACTATTATCCTGAGAGGAGCCTTTGAGAATCTTAATTTCTTATAAAAAAACTCTAGACTATTATTTTTGATAGAGCCTATAAAAAGCTCAATTGCTTATAAAAAAAAGTCTAGACTATTATCCTTGGTGGAGCCTTTAGGAACCTCAATTTCTTACTAAGAAAGTATAGATTACTATCCTTTGTGGAGCCTTTAGGAACCTCAATTTCTTAATAAGAAACTCAAGACTATTATCCTTGGTGAATCCTTTAGGAACTTCACTTTCTTACTAAGAAACTCTAGACTATTACTCTTGGTGGAGCCTTTAGGAACCTCAATTTCTTACTAAGAAAGTATAGATTACTATCCTTTGTGGAGCCTTTAGGAACCTCAATTTCTTAATAAGAAACTCAAGACTATTATCCTTGGTGAAGCCTTTAGGAACTTCACTTTCTTACTAAGAAACTCTAGACTATTACTCTTGGTGGAGCCTTTAGGAACCTCAATTTCTTACTAAGAAACTATAGACTACTTTCCTTTGTGGAGCCTGTAGGAACCTCAATTCCTTACTAAGAAACTATAGACTACTATCCTTCGTGGAGCCTTTGGGAACCTCAATTTCTTACTCAGAAACTCTAGACTATTATCCTTGGTGGAGCCTTTAGGAACCTCAATTTCTTACTAAGAAAGTATAGACTACTATCCTTTGTGGAGCCTTTAGGAACCTCAATTCCTTACTAAGAAACTATAGACTACTATCCTTCGTGGAGCCTTTGGGAACCTCACTTTCTTACTAAGAAACTCTAGACTATTATTCTTGGTGGAGCCTTTAGGAACCTCAATTTCTTACTAAGAAACTCTAAACTAATCATTTTTGGTGGAGCCTTTAGGAACCTCAATTTCTTACTAAGAAACTATAGGCTACTATCCTTTGTGGAGCCTTTGAGAACCTCACTTTCTTACTAAGAAACTCTAGACTATTATTCTTGGTGGAGCCTTTAGGAACCTCAATTTCTTACTAAGAAACTATAGACTACTATCCTTTGTGGAGCCTTTAGGAACCTCAATTCCTTACTAAGAAACTATAGACTACTATCTTTCGTGGAGCCTATGGGAACCTCAATTTCTTACTCAGAAACTCTAGACTATTATCTTTGGTGGAGCCTTTAAGAACTTCAATTTCTCACTAAGAAACTCTAAACTAATTATCCTTGGTGGAGCCTTTAGGAACCTCAATTTCTTACTAAGAAACTCTAAACTAATCATTTTTGGTGGAGCCTTTAGGAACCTCAATTTCTTACTAAGAAACTCTAGACTATTAACCTTGGTGGAGCCTCTAGGAATCACAATTTCTTACTAAGAAACTCTAGACTATTATCCTAAGTGGAGCCTTTAGGAACTTCAATTTCTTACTAAGAAACTATAGACTACTATCCTTTGTGGAGTCTTTAGGAACCTCAATTTATTACTAAGAAACTCTAGACTATTATCCTTGGTGGAGCCTTTAGGAACTTCAATTTCTTACTAAGAAACTCTAGACTATTATCCTTAGTGGAGCCTTTAGGAACTTCAATTTCTTACTAAGAAACTATAGACTACTATCCTTTGTGGAGCCTTTAGGAACCTCAATTTCTTACTAAGAAACTCAAGACTATTATCCTTGGTGGAGCCTTTAGGAACCTCATCTTCTTACGAAGAAACTATTAGCTAATTATTTTTGGTGGAGCCTTTAGGAACCTCAATTTCTTATTAAAAAACTCTAGACTATTATCCTTGGTGGAGCCTTCAGGAACCTCATCTTCTTACGAAGAAACTATTAGCTAATTATTTTTGGTGGAGCCTTTAGGAACCTCAATTTCTTATTAAAAAACTCTAGACTATTATCCTTGGTGGAGCCTTCAGGAACTTCGATTTAGTACTAAGAAAATCTAGATTATCATCTTTGGTGGAGCCTTTAGGAACCTCAATTTCGTATTAAGTAACTCTAGACTATTATCCTTGGTGGAGCCTTTAGGAACTTCAATTTCTTACGAAGAAACTATTAGCTAATTATTTTTGGTGGAGCCTTTAGGAACCTCAATTTCTTATTAAAAAACTCTAGACTATTATCCTTGGTGGAGCCTTTAGGAACTTCAATTTCTTACGAAGAAACTATTAGCTAATTATTTTTGGTGGAGCCTTTAGGAACCTCAATTTCTTATTAAAAAACTCTAGACTATTATCCTTGGTGGTGCCTTCAGGAACTTCAATTTAGTACTAAGAAAATCTAGATTATTATCTTTGGTGGAGCCTTTAGGAACCTCAATTTCTTACTAAGAAACTCTAAACTAATCATTTTTGGTGGAGCCTTTAGGAACCTCAATTTCTTACTAAGAAACTCTAGACTATTAACCTTGGTGGAGCCTCTAGGAACCACAATTTCTTACTAAGAAACTCTAGACTATTATCCTAAGTGGAGCCTTTAGGAACTTCAATTTCTTACTAAGAAACTATAGACTACTATCCTTTGTGGAGTCTTTAGGAACCTCAATTTATTACTAAGAAACTCTAGACTATTATCCTTGGTGGAGCCTTTAGGAACTTCAATTTCTTACTAAGAAACTCTAGACTATTATCCTTAGTGGAGCCTTTAGGAACTTCAATTTCTTACTAAGAAACTATAGACTACTATCCTTTGTGGAGCCTTTAGGAACTTCAATTTCGTACTAAGAAACTCTAGATTATTATCTTTGGTGGAGCCTTTAGGAACCTCAATTTCGTACTAAGAAACTGTAGGCTTTCAAAAACGTATCTCTACTTGTTAATGCTTTTGTTCTTTTAAAACTAGAATCGTTTGTTCCAGTTTAATAAATAATAAGATCAATACAACATTTTCTCATTAATTGTTGAAATTGAATGTCCATAGTCTAGTGAAACTATAATTGGATGAATTCTCTTTTATATTGGTTTTTATTTCCATAGCCAAATAGAATGATTCATAGAGACTCACCAAATGATTCGATATTAATAGTTCGTAACGTCACATTGGATGACATGGGAGTTTATGCTTGCACTGTCTCGGATCATCAAGGTCACGTGCATTCCGAAAACATCACACTTAATATTTTTGGTAAGTTGTTCCACGATCACATCGGTATAAGAATAAGCTTCTTAATTTCTTGGTATGTTTCAATATTGAAGTATCTGTTCTAAGGAATATTTTACTAACGAAGGTCATAATATAATTAGTATGAATAATAATACAAACACTATCATGATGCAAAAGAAATTCGGGAATTCCAAGTCCTTTTGTATTCATAGTCTCAATTCTTTTTGGTCTTTTGTGAAGATTTTTATATCTTACGAAGCTTTCCCTTTCTTATTTTTTCCTCGAGTCACATCTTCTTCTTTTTTCTGTTGAAAACCACATCCTGAAAGTGAGTTTCAACTAGTTTTCAACATTTTCACCACCATATCACGTCTCCAGCTCTTCGTCACCGAAGTAAAAAAAACTCTTTTGATATGCAAGAAGACATGAAAATTTACTATCTTTACAGGAACTCATTGCTCAATTAGATCATTATTGATGAAAATTGATCACCCAATGAGCTCTTCGATATGTTCGATACATAAACATATAGCTAACGGTGAAGTTTGATTGGTACTTCAAAAAATTTATCAGCTTTCGAAATTCACAGACGATGCTGCGCGTTGGAATTCATATGTTGGTAAAGCGCAATTGACAAGGTTAATTATTTATAGTTAATTTCAGGAAGTATCTTCTAATTTTTTTGTTAGTATATCATTTGAATTTGGTAAATGTGCCTGTTTCAATCTAATTATCAGTTTCTTAATGTACAATTTTCTCTTTATTTCATTGTGGATCTTCGTTTTTGATATTTACCAAGTATCATAAAGAACGCGGCGAAGTAAGCGAAAAAATCCATTATTTTTGTAAACATTCTACTTTGTTAACATTCTGGATAATCTTCTAGATCGAGGTGAGCATGAAATCATAATGAGAAACATAGATAACGATTACTATCAGGAAGCGATAGCTGGAGATTCCTACGTAGAAATAAAAGCAGATGTTTGGGGTCACCCACAACCTAATTTCACTTGGTAAGTTTGATAAAACTGTACGAGTATTCATAATTATCACAATCATGATTCATAAGACTCTAAATTGAACCATTATATTTTCAGGCTCGATAACATGAATCACACCATTCCATTAGGAAAAGGAAAAAAATATGAAGTTATATACGCCCAACCAATATATGGTAGCATCAAGAAGCAAGAAAATATAACTTTGAAAATTAATAATATCGATATTAAAGATTTCGGGAATTACACTTTAGTTGGAAGGAACGGATATACAGAGGAAACTCTCACGTTTTTTGTGAATGTGACTGGTAAGAAATGAAATTTGGAATCATATCATAAGTAGTTCATAGTTTTTCCCTAGGAACCTGTGTTTTGAGACCAGCTAATGTTTTGAGAAAACTAGAGTGGTTAACCCACCTTGCAACTTTTGTTTCGATAGGATTTTTTCTATTATTGTTTGAAGTGCTTAACTTTTTTTTTGGTCTGTTATCTTGATTAATAAGAACCAGTTGTCTGTTATCAAGTTCCTTTTGGAGTTGTTTAAACGTTTGGCCAATCATATAACTTCCTGCGTTGTATTGCCGAATTTTTGCCATGTTCTATGTCAAAAAGCTGATTGTAGGATTCGTTTTCTCTTCTCTGTCCCCCGTATTTTTATTGCTCCTAATACGAGGACCATTTTTTTTTCAACCTCTATGCAAACATACTACATTCCCCACCATTGTCGACATTCAGGCGTCAGTCGGCGTAGTGTTACAGTTACGTAAACACGTCCGCCATTATTGATGCTCCAGCCAAGTGTGAATTGCGAAGTGTGATTCGTTTTCTACAGGATGAGTCCTGAAAACATCCATCGAAGAATGAATCGTGTGTATGGGAAAAACTTGATGAGTGATGGTGTTGAAAGTTTAAAGATGAAGGGAGCCAAGGACGCTAATTGAGGGTTAAGGTCGATATTTACGGTTTCCTAATCTTAAACTGGAAAACTAAAATCGTATTTGCTCGAGTTCTTGTTGTATTCATATCCGTCTAGTTTTATTTTCAGACCTTCATACTTTTATCTTGTGGTCTTCATATGTAATCTCTCATACAAAATATGGATACCTCTTCGGTTGAACTATTAATTCTATCAGCTAAAATTTCTGGACTAGTTACTGTAAATGACGTTTTCGAACATTTAGCATCATCCATGTTCGTATGACTACTTTTAAGAGGAATGAACCACTATGATCACTTTCAAGATGATATTCAATTTTCGTCGAAAAGAAAATTAAATGTTCAGTTGATAATCAAGTGTGAAATATTTCTTTAGATAAACCTTCAGTAATAATAAGGACAGATCCATTCCATCTAGTAGGTGAAGAAAGTATAGTACAATGTATTGCTGCTGGGAATCCTACTCCCCAATTCCGTTGGGAATATAAACCTTGTCTAAGACCAGAATGTAAATACATAACCGTAAGTATTCAATTGATTAATTTTGCAATAAAAATATTAAAACTCGGTTTCTACGAAGTCGTGGTTTGTACCTGAAGCCTAATTCTGCGCAACGTATAAATTTGTTTCTTCAATTTCGTCATAAGCGGCAAAAAGTGCAATTTTCCAATGGAATTATGGATATTGTTATAGAAAAAATCTCATATCGGTACCAACTACCACTATCAAGGGTTGCCAATTACTTTCCTGGTTAATAAGAGTTACAACAGACATACCAACAGTCACAATATAACTAAACGTGACCCGGAGGTCCACAGTTGGTGAAAACTCCAAAAGGCTGGCCAAAATTCGTAAAATGAAGGCTTTAGTTCACAACATTTTTGTCCTGAAATATTTAGATATTTATCACATTTCAGAGCCTGTCTTTTATTCTATTACTCATTTTTACTGAGGTGTTTAGTCCACGGACAATATAGTACAAAATTGACAGCATTATACACGGGTTTCCGGGACTGGAATGTTTTGAAGTGTCAATTATCTGATGATAACCGGTCACAAGTAGTGGTCAAAGGAAATGTCCTGAAAATTACTGAAATTTACGCAGCTACAAGATTTTTTTCACTTTAGCTAAAGTGATGTTTAACTACAGTTCATGGGCTCTTTGTATCCATCAAAACTTCGTTGCACTATTCCACGATTTCGTAAAAACACGAATTTACGTTCTTATCTAATATTGATAATTGGGAATCTACTTTTATTTCAGATGGATGGTGAAATAATAGAACGTGAAGGTTTTCGAATAACTTCTGAAATAAAAATTAACACAACTGAGGCAGGTCTCGTGAAATGTATCGTGAGCAATGCCGTGGGCTCTGAAGTAGATGTCGCTGCTTATCATGTTTCGGGTGAGTAGTTAATCGAGAAAAAAAAACAAACAAAAAATAATATAATTACAGCTAGCTTCATATGTTAATCTACATATACTGTATAGCCACAAGAAGAACTCTAATATATTAAGATTGTCTGAAATATCTTGGACCTATTAAGTCTATACACTTTTCCAGTGTAATTTTTCTCTAAATTTTTACAAAAATTTTTATAGTTTTTCCCCTCAAAATTTTCATTTACCTATGCGATAACTTTGTCATCAAATGCAAAATCTTTCGACTGTAATCAAACAGAGAAAGTTAATAGGTGCTAGATCTGATGACAATAGTGGGAGCTTAACTAATAAGAAAGGCAATTCGTTTATTTTAGAGATCAACGAGATATTAGAAGGTGCGTTGTCCTGATAGAAAAGCACTTTCCTTATCAAGGTACTCTTGTGTTTTTTTAAAAGAGCTAAAACTAGTTATAAATATTTTGAAAGTGGTTTACGGGGTAAAAAAAGTTCAAGAACTTTTGGTGTAGATAAGCGTAGATTAAATCTAATCCATAGATTGAGAATTCAAGGATACGACAAAAAATTATTCTCGAAATGATCAGAGAATTTTCGGCTATTTTTCATTTCAAATTAAAAAGTTGTTTGAAAATTATCCTAGGAAAATTATGGTAGCTATAATTGGGCGGTAACACTGATAAACAAACTAAGTTTTCATTTTTTATTTGTTGACAAGTCAAATGTGAAATAATTCAAAGTTTCCCTCCACATATTCGAAAGTTTGCTTGAATGTACTTTGATATTTCGAAGTATTCAAGATTTCCCGTAAAAATTTTTGGAATCTGACATTAAATGTTTTCTCGCCGAAGCTATGAAGAAGAGTAAGTTTTATATGAACGATATTTTAGAACTAAAATGAAGCTTTATTGATTACAAAAAATGAGATGAGACCAAAGCACCACAATGTGCATATATCACCCTAACCAATTAACCCCTTGCCTCGCCAGCTTAAACGTTAAGTTAGCGGGGCACTAGTTTATCTTGCGATCTAGAATTTTCTCTCGCAATAATTTATTACTAAGCACTAACTAGTAGACTTCCTATGCCTCAAGCAGCAAACTCCGTGGTTGCAACCCTTAACGAGGGGTGAACATTTTTTTCATTGATTTTCGGTAAGTGACGCTGTTTTGGCTTGTAAATTTTTTATTATTGATTGATTTCCGCAAAAAATATTAATTGCTTTGACCCTTAAACCATTAAGTCCTTTATTAATTCAAGCAGCAAAATTATAGGGTTGCACACGTTAATATTTTGATTATCTATAATCATCAATAACAAATTTAGAACTTGTTAACATTTTAATAACAATAATGGAGCAATATTTAGAATTAATTATTTTTTCATATCAATGAAACTTATCTCAAATAATATTCGTACCTTAACCTGGAAATTCGGCTGAAGAAGTTACTAAGACCAATCAGTTTACTTCCAATACTGACTAAACTTTTAGAGATGCCATTGAAAACTGAAATAGTTACTCATTCTTAATAAAAACCAAGTAACATAAATTTGGATCCCAAGAGGAGAAAGCTACTACTACAGAGCAAGTTTAAAGAATAACAAATGAGATCATGCAGTTTCTGGAAGATGGAAAGTACTGCTCCAGCATATTCCTCGATGTAAGTGAGGCATTTGATAAGGTCGTACTACTTTATAAAATCAGAAAATGCCTTCTATTCCCATGAACTATTTCCGTATTCTACCTTGAAGATTGGTATTCAATAGTTAAGTATCAAAACACATATTCAATGATACATTAAATCAACGCAGGTGTTTCCCAAGGTAGCGTTTTGGGCCCGCTACTAAACCTCCTACATCCTTCAAGCAAATATCTACAGGGTACAACAATGGTTAAAAATATGGCTAATTGATGTTTGTTGATCATTCCACTTCATTGACGAAATTATCAAAAGAGACGTCATTGTCAACGTTAAAATTGTAAATTTCTCCTTATCCTACTAAAGCTCAATACGAAATCTGTGTGTATCGTATTGACTATGTTTTTAACTTTAATATTCTCTTTCAGACGTTCCTGGTGGGTTCGCCATAACTGGATTTGCAGATACAGCAATTGTTGATCCCAATCTAGGGACAGCTTCTTATGCCTTAGGTGAAAATGTTTCTATCAAGTGTTCAGCTGCTGCATCAAATTACAGTCAAGTCACTTGGTTACTTGGCTCAAATCAAGTCCAATCAAATAAGAGTAATCATACTTAAAACGGTAACTCACTTCTCAGTAATTGATTTTCATGTTGTTTCAGGAATTAAATTGGATGTAGTCAGAACGATTTATTCCAACAGTACAATATTAACAATTATTAATAGTAATCGAGATGATTCTGGAACTTATGTTTGTCGAGCAGTTACTCCTAGTGGAATGGAAGAGACTAGATCCGTTAATCTTCAGATAAAAGGTAATATTTTGTTATTTAAAGTGAGCTTAATATTCAATGTGATATTTCCAAGACATAATTTTCAATAATCGATTACAAACGAATCGAATTACAAACAGCTATTTTCTTATTCTGTTGATATTCAGTGGTTCGAGGAACAAGATTGTGATCTTGGTCTACGAGTAAATGAAAAAAAAACAAAGTAAACAAGATCCAAGACCTTAAGTCGGGTATTCTAACTTTTCTTGGATGTTATGCAAGAGCTTTGTTTTCATCCTCTGCACCTGCGACCCTCTATTGTACCCTTCTCTATGCTTCTCTAGGATATACCAAATATAATATTTAATTATTCGTTGTCTCAGTTTCAATTTCCAAAACAGTGATCTCATTGTCTTGGGCGATTTAATACTGTATCTAATTTCCTTATCCTGCTACATTTGCTTGTTGATGTAGCATCCAAGGTATTTAAAATTGGAGACCTTGGCGGCTGTACAGTGTTGCCAGGTTATTTACAAAGTCATTTTGATAAGTTTGGTATAATTTGTGCCCCACGGGTCCTCTGCTACTATATTCTTATCTAAATATGTCGTTTAAAACATGATTATCCAAATGGATCATATGACTTAGTCGAAAATCAGAGAAAGAAACAAAGAAAACTTTGAGGTTCATTACTGTACATCAATTGATTAATTTGTTTTCTTTTAGATCCTGTGAAACCTAAAATTGTCAAAACAAATATGGATGACGAAATTGTTGAGGATTTTCCTAAGCCAGTTACAATACTATGCCTAGTTGATGGATTACCAAAGCCCAAAATTACATGGTATAAGGTAATTATTTACCTATGACAACTAGTCCTATATAATACACCATAAAAATCGAAGTATTCATGATATTTTATATGATTTGACAACATTCAATTACTTTATTTGAGGTTATTTAGAAGTGGTTAGGTGTCAACTATAGTTTCCATACGGATGATATGGAACCTAAACATCGTTGTGATAAAATTTCTGTTTTATTTTGATTGAAAAGTCTCTGATTTATTTTAGGATGGTATCATTTTCGAGCCAGCTAAATCTAGGATGCGTCTTGAAGAAGGCAGACAAGTTCTTGTTTTTAACGAAACAGCTCCCGAAGATGCTGGAATATATAGATGTGAAGCTGTCTATAAAAACGATCACGACTCCAAAGAAGTTAAACTACGATTTAGAAGTATGAACGATATATCAATATTAATAAAAAAATGGAATAATATTCATTATATTTCAGATGCTCCCGGACGTATGCAAACTTGGTATCTCTATATCATTGCGTTACTTTTGATAGCTCTTCTTTTCTTAATGATATACTTGTGCGTGAGAGTGAAAAAAGAAAGGGTGAGAAAAATTTTCTTCAGTTATCTACTAAGAATATAACAAAAACTATTTTTTATGCATTAAAACTATTGATTTATTCAAATATAATTAGGTTAGTTAAGGTAAAATCTCATTCAGGATGTAAATGACTTCAAATACAAATAAAAATTAACGCGGAAGCGTCCTGGATAAAACACTTACTTAAAACAATCATTTGAACAAAGTTACCCCCAAAAACCAATGCGGTTTTATCGATTTTTGATAACTTAATCCTAGCATGGTATACTAAACCCATAATCACACGCATTGCTATAGTGGTCAAAAACTGGACATACAACAGTTGAAGACAATCTAAGATTGATCTGGTTAAGTATTACGCGAGAAATGTCAACATACAGCCTTTAAAGCGCTGTTATACCTGCATCCCTTTCATCTTAACTTATAGTTAAAAGGCGGCGCCCACAGTGTAATCCAGACAGAAAAAAATTAGCCATGGATTTTGAAAGGTCATTTAAGAAGGAATCTAAAATAGATTAGCACAAGTTTTTTGGGCTTACTACCTATTGGAGCTCCACTGGAAGCCGTTCCTTGAATCTAGTATTGAAACTTATCCACGATAAAGAGATTTTCATTTTAGTTTCACTAGAAGACTGTGACCAAAATACAATTCACTAGGGCCGCAACAAGAACCAATACAACTTGATTTAAAGTTTTTATCCCCTAAATCTTCATTGGAGACGACAATTGATTCAGGTAGTATGTAGGACTTAGTTCGGCATTGATGGTGTGCAACTTCTACTCATATTGATCACAGGTCTTCATATTAGGGTCAAATTCAGCAGGTTACGTTTCAAACAGCGACAATTGTCCATTGTTTACTTTTGTAACAAGTCTTTAAATGTATTTGAAGACGTAACTCTTGTCGAATACTTCACTTCCAAATAATTACAGTTTCCATAAACACGATGTATGATATCAGGATCCGAGCGATTTTGATCTATTACACCACGTGTATTTATTCTACACAAAACTACCAGGTTAGGCTCTTCATCTCTTATGATACAAACACTGGCCTCAACCTCCCATGCCTGTTGAGCCAATTAGTTGTAACTTATGAATTGTTAGTTGTCTCATACTTAGGTGGCTACACAGCTATTATATTGAAAAAATACACAATTGATGATCCATATAATATATCTCTTCCGATAAGTTTAGTTTGTACGGTTTTTCAACTATGCGACCAGATCTAGTTTTGATTTTATGATCTAAAACTTCTGGACTGGATCTCAAACTACAGACTTGAAATTCATGAAAAGTATGACAGATGTGAACACACAGCTTGGTGCAACTGACAAGTTTATTCACAAAAAAAACTAGACTACAAGAATTTACAATGCAAACAGTTGATTAGTCTTATTGACATTCAATAGAATAACTGCTCTATTTGCTCAATAAAATCTCTGGTTACCAGCAGGTAGTATCCTTAATCGATGATTACATGTTGATTAGGACCATCTAGTAATATGGTGGTTCCACATTTGTGTCGTGAAGCTCGATGAAGAGTCAAATAGTTTTCGCAAGGCTATTCCCAGTTCCTAACAAAAAGTTTAGGAACGTTTTTGTTCAGAAAATAATTTAATACATCATTTTATAGGCACCTATTTGTCAAATATTATCGTGTTTTTATCAATATAGTTCTCACTAATTTCACGACATGGCAGCACATAAATGGGAAGTTAAATAACTATTTCAAATTAGGCGCCGCCTATCTCGAATTTGTGAAAATTGGAGTGATTGTTGAATTCTGGATTTCAACTAGAATATGAACGATAAGATTATAATTATTTTGGTGTTATTTTCCATAGAGACTCAAGAGGGAAATGCAGCTATTAGGTTTGGCCAATTTTGAAAAAGGAGCTGTTGAAAATATCAATCCCGAATTAGGAATCGACGACCAAGCAGAACTTTTGCCCTATGATAAAAAATGGGAGTTTCCCATAGAACGATTAAAACTAGGTAAGTATAATATTTTATTAATAACTTGCAAATTACTATTAAGGTTTCTTAAAAATTAATTGAAAGGTGGTTACTAGTTTTGAAAGTTTTTTTCGAGTTTTAATACAATTTTTTCAACTAATATGTTGTTTTTATTTTGTAAAATCAAAAACAGAAAGTTTGAATGAGGAGTCTCGTCTAATCGACAAGACGCATCGTCAAGCTAAGGGCTGAGTTTCAGATCGCAGCGTAGAAACTGCTTTATTTTATGCTTTATCAACACCCTGTTAGGTTAATAAGTCAATTACAGACAATTTCGAGGTCCAACATCGAAATTATTGCCTATTACCTAACCAATATTCGTTTAGTGTACGATCGTCGTAGATAGCATGGATCAATCCCACAGCCGCTCCGCGCTCGTACGCCTAGTATTTTTTTTCAGCCTTTCAGCACTGGCCTTACTGCGGCAGAGCAATATTGCAACATTTTTGGAAGTAATATTTAGGATAATCATGAAAAGTTAGATTTTTTCCAACAACACAACAGCTCCCAGGTTAAAATCCCTTCGGTTTTCTTCAAAAAATATGAATATGTAGTGAATATATAAATAAACTGTGGAATATTCAGAAAATCATATCCGTTTCACAATTGAAGCTATGGTTTTCCTGTTAATCCAATTTTTTGTCTGTTGTGGAGAAGCTTCCTTTAATTTATAAGTAGTGAAATATTCTAAAAATATCTAGGTAAGCATTTATCTATCTTATAGGTAAGCAGTTAGGTTCAGGAGCATTTGGGATAGTATTGAAAGGAGAAGCTAAGCATATCATCGATGGCGAACCAATAACAACAGTTGCAGTGAAAATGGTGAAGAAAAATGCAGACAACAGTTATATCAAGGCACTAGCATCCGAATTGAAAATTATGGTTCACCTTGGAAAGCATCTGAATGTTGTCAATCTACTGGGAGCTTGTACAAAAAATGTCGCAAAAAGTAAGTAATTTACTCTTTTGTTTTATCTTTTGTAGCTCTATATTTCATAAATGGATGCTATTGTAGTGATTATAACCAAAATATGATCACCAAATCAATGCTGCCTGTAAAATCGACCTGATTTGTTGCTTCTTTTTTCTTGTTCCCTTTAAGTCTACAACGTACAGCTGTGAAATTTCGATTTAAACTTTGTAAAAATAGTGGTGGGATTGTTGATGATAAACCCATGAAATGAAAAACTGCAGACCTTCTATTCACAGAACATCGATTGATAATTGATCACCAGCCAGTGGGTAGTGCTAACTCTCTTCAAAGAATTTCAAATTACAATTTGGGACTGAAAAGGGTTGTTGCAAAGTTTGTTTCTCTAGCTTTGCCTGACGATTAGAAAGAAGATCGAGTCCAAATATGTCTTCCCTCGAAAATCATTCAAATATTGCGTATTTTTTGTCAAATTTTATTACCTGTCGATTGATGATAAACCCATGAACTGTCAAAATAGACGAAAATGCTGAGATCTTGTGTTCACAGACAGTCGATAGATTACATGCTTCAGCTTTATCTTTGGTTAACGAGAAGACTAAATCTTTCTTGTAGTTATTCTACAGTGATTTTACCAAGCCTGGTACTATCAACAGCACGCTTGTTGAACCTTTTTGTTTGAAGTACTCTCAACAAGGTCAATTGAATCTACACATCTCTGACTTCTCCGTTAAATTTAGATGTACGTTGAGCTATAAATGCCTGCTAAATACAGAAAAATAACAATTTTGATTGTCATCATTAATAAGTTCTGATGTTGATTTCGCATATTAATTTTTGCAACATTAAAGAAGAGTTCCTGTATAACGAATGAAATCAAACAGCTCCTTCAATCGTTACATTTTCTTTTCACATAAAAAAATGATTCCATTGGTCAGTTCTCAGATAATTTATTTGTGAAGAGGTTAATCCTAGGAAAACATAATTATAATTAAAATTTTATTTTCAACGTATGAAGTAGCATTCTATAAATTTCATAAAGTTGTAAATCTCAAAACGTTGAGTACCAGGAAAAGTCTCTAGGTATGTTCTACTGCCCAGATTCCATTCCATTTTATTTTTTACTCGATTTTACGAGACAATTGACGTTTTATTAAGGATTTTCTATGAACTAAAGTGAATATTTCTAGATATCTAGCGCAGAGACATCTAGAAATAAATCTGTTCCTATTTTCAGGAGAATTACTGGTGATTGTCGAATACTGTCGATTCGGAAATTTACAAAACTATTTATTGAAACATCGTTACGACTTTATTAATCAAATCGATCCCCAAACTGGTGAAGTTAACTACCATATTGGCCAAGAACTTCTAGACAGAACTTCTTCTATATCGAGTAGCAAAAGGTAAGCATATTTAACTCTAACATCAATTTCGCAGGATTCTGAAGTATTTCTAATAGAAATCGATCATATTTGTATATTAAATTGCATGATTTTCTGTTCAATGTTCAAATTCAATGAATTTTACGCATAAAGGCATCTTTATAGATCTGTCGTGCCTTCCTTATAATTACCAAACGCGCATTTCATTGGAAAAACTACCAGACATCTTGGATTAAACCACTAAACGTCACTGGACAGAATATAAGACTCAGAAATGTGTATATTACAGAGCTAACTCACCGATGACTTGGCCTGCGATTTCTGTGTCGATTTCAAAGATCAGGCACTAATCGTATATCGTATCTGCTTAAGTATAGTTGGTAGGTTTATAGTACATACCTGAATCCCTAGATACTAAACTATTCTGGAGTATACAAAAGACACAACTAGCAATGTTCAGTGTCACATAACTTATAAAAGAGTTTTGTTGTCAAGAAATGCCTCCACTACCTAAGGCAGCCTTCACCTTCCTCATCAGGTGGTGACGAGTCAAATCTATGGAATTGGCAGTCAGTTCCTCAAACTACATCTACGTCTTATAATTTCATCTATTCAAACAGGTAGTGACTAGTTTGAACACATACTGGTTTATCAACTGCTTTGATGAGTTTAAAAGATGCATCAAACAATGCATATATATTAATTTTCTAAATAGCTCCGAAGAAGCTCTCGAAATGTTAAAATACATCCATTGATGATAATTACGCGATTTTCAAGAATTTTCACTAATGATATGAGTCATATGAATGTGAAAACTACTCAGACAATGAAAACAGATGGAAATTTCTAAGAACTGGATAATTTTCTTCATTATGATAACTCCATAGGCCGCTTCTTATTTATTAGTAATTAGTCGCTATCTGTCTACATCGACATTCTTAATATCGAGAAGACCACGATTGAGTGGATAAAATCCTTCCAGGAATATTTTCATTTATAGAATCATTGTTCTGAACAGTGTTTTTATCCAATGATTGATTCTAGTATGTTGATTTTTCAATGCAATAATGTTTTAAGTGATCAAAACCAGAATTTCCTCAATATTATTGATTGGATCCGGAGTAAGTGACCTCTTCTTGACGTGATATTGGCCAATAATATGGCCCATTAAATCGTTTCTCATATCAGCTTGTTAGTTTCTTTCGAAGAAATGAGTCCTTTGTCAACGCGAAGGTTACTGAATCTCACCATGTGTAATCTTGGCTGAACATATGAAGAATGTTAGACGTTGCTACTGGAATTTCGTGGGATGCAAGAATAATAATATCAACTGCCTTAAGGGGCAACAGATTTTATTCCAAAATCTTTCATTCCCTCTTGTTCGAAATTCTCTGTGTCTGGCATACGAAGCCTTGTCAGAGGCTTGACTTAAATCCAAGAAAGCTGCTTCTGTCGCATGGTTTGAGTTAATTCTTTGTAGCAATAATCTTCAGGTATTTTGGAGAGGCTTATTGCTCTATAGGACATGTCCAGTTATTTAGAAAAAACCGGCGACCATTTACTTCGAAATGGTTTGTGCGCGAACAACTGTTATTGATTCATTTCATCATTTCTTTGCATCAATCGACACGAGTTTGTTTGAGCGTTTGTCAAATTAAGCGTATCCAACGAGAGCAATCCTTTCAATAGCCAAATGTTCATGCAATATTGGATGTATGCGAGTTGAACTGATGCCTAAATATGCCTAAATCTTATAGTATGTCACATGACGATATTTCAACATTAGTTTACGTTCAGCATTGATGTTTTTTGGCACACGAAATTCATCCTGTAGCGAAGTGCCATCACGATTGATTTCGGAAAGCCAGTGAAACCCGATGGCTCGAGATAAGTGTTTCATCACTAAAAGTCGAAGTAATTTGATTGACAAACTACAGCATTGCCATATCTCAATCCTTTGAATTCATCGAGTTTTCTTGTTGATGTTGTTTTTCGTTCAGATTTTTCGTCTAAGCTATGAGAAGGTCGGAGAAATGGAAAATTAAAGAAATTTATATTTTGTTTTAGTAACACAAACTATTCTTCAATGAAGTATGCAACTTTATCCTTTTCGGATTCGTCTACTATTCCATGCCCTAATGCCATGGTTGATTATAGAGTTAATCCTCATTCAGAAAACACTGATATGACGGCGTTAACGCAAGGTAAATCATATAATTTTTGTACTTCATTTTTACTATTATAAATATGAATAAACAAGAAAATTTTGTAATTTCTTGTTGCTACAAATATTTGGAACTAAATCTGACAGGTTCGTGTATAATGAATTGTTTTACAATTACAAACAGCGTGTCCAGTAATTCATTATTCGAGAGTGAAAATTGGGAAAATCCCTAGCAAATCCATTATTTATTTCATTTATTAGGCGACTGACGAAAGCGTACTTAATTTTTTTTATTTTTTTTTTAGCCCTCTTGGTTCGAAATCCCTCCAATTATTACCAGTTTTCCAGTTGCAAACATACCCAAACCATCACCAAGTCTCTGCCTTTTTTTGCAGTCGGTATTTTACATTGATATAACATCCGTTCTTTCTTTGACTTGCGCACACTTTTCTCTTAGACTCAGTAACCTCAAACTTTGAGTCATTACTCTTTATACTTCCAATTTTTATTTTCTTTCACTCTTACAACCTCTACTTTGACGTCTTAAAACAGGTTTTTTTACAGCTACTCTTCCAAAAAGGCCAGTTTCTCTCAATTTCCTCTCAAAGGCAGATCCGGTTCTGGCATAAAAATTTCTTATTCAAAATTAGGCGGCACAGACAGAGATAAAACCTCTTTTGTTGGGAGCTATTGGGATCGGTTAATCATCAATTAAGTAATGCAAAGTGTCCCTTATTCAACTCACTTAAATTTTGTCTTTTATTAATGACTGAAGAATCATAAATTTACTTATCTTCAATTTATTATTGTGTTCGTTGAATTTTATTGTACTTTGACCACTCCTAACAGAAACCAACGTCGTAGTTAAGCGATTCCAAGTGTCCCTTAGTCATTTGAAGTTTATTATCGTATCAAATCACATAATTACTTGATAGTTCGGCATTCGTCGAGTACCGTAGTCGAATTATTGAAACCAAGTTTAATGAATTATTTTCTCGCATGATAAATAGATTTTTACAAAGTAGTTTCAATATTAAAAAATATGGTCAACGATTACTGGTTAGCCTGAAGATACAAAGCGGATCCCTAAATTCATTGATATGAGCTGCTATCTCTGAGTCGTCAATCAATACTTTTATCTTCAGAGGTTTTGGGTTCTTCGTGACCACCCTGAACGTTTTCTATAATTATTATTATGGATCAGACCTCCTTTTTTGGAAAAATGGGAGCATTCGACATCTGCTATCAAAGCAGGTTTTCCAAAACACTACAATCTACACAGACATCCTCAATCGCAAGCATCACCATTTCATAGTGTTTTCCCTTCGTTTCGATTTCAATTTCTGATACGGAATTTTTTTGTAAATGATTTGACAACATGGAAACTTAATAATAGACTGATTCAATAAATGAAATTAGATGAGAATTATTCAATTATGAGTTTGGTAAAGAGGATTTTTTCCTGCGCGCGTGTCAAATTCTTGTCTGAGGCGAAACCGAATGCAGGACGTTATGCAAGCATGAAAAGATCAATTTCTGGACGTATAATGAACGATACAACGCAAAAAAGATGAGAATTTCATTTAGAACATGTTCCAGTACATAATAAACTAAGCCAGTTTTTCATTTAGGTTATTTCGTTTAAAAAGCTAAGTAAAAGAAATCTTCCGGGTCATGGAGTCGGCTTTCAATGCTAAGTAATTGCTGGAAACAGAAAATATCTAAAAATTTTTTTGGAGCGTCAGGCTGTGTGCTATAAACCAAACTCCAGGGTACTAAGGACAGAACAGGAACCACATTTTTATGAGAAGATTCAGATGAAAAAGATTTATTGTTGAAAGTGATTTTAATGCTTGGAATATTTGGCGCATGACGTAGAGATGATTTAATCCGTTTTTGTTTAGACGATGTAGGAGAAGTTTTACAATTACCAATGAGGAATGTACATTCGAGCCTTCTATATTTTATCGTACATATGCATATCTACGGCCTAAATATAAGAATAGCAGAAGATTATTTGTTGCAAACTGAAATCGAACATGTTGGATGCCATACCAGCAGCGCTGCCTCGAAACTTGTTGCAAAATACCTGAAATTAAAAAATCTTCGACATGGGCTTCGGCAACCATATTGGTGGAAAGCTGGCTCTGAAAATATACGTGCTTTCAACGTAGCAGAAGGATACATAGAAGAATTCGTAGGAATAAAATTAGTGTCTCAAAAATTGTTTGAACTAAATAATAACATCTGCGAACCATCTGCTTAAACATCTTCACTTTTAAACGATTCATTGATGTATTCATAATTGTCGTAATTAGTATATTATTTGTTCTAACAGGTGACGAAAGCTTGACACTAAGTAATAATAGTACACAACCCGAGTGGCGCTCAAATTATAGAGGTGACTACAAAGGAAATGTCAACCCGATTAGTACAAAGGACCTTATAGCCTATGCCTTCCAAGTTGCCAGTGGCATGGAATATTTGGCTTCACGAAAGGTATTTATGTATATAAGGTATATGCAGACAATATGGATATTCCAAGATGTTTAATTTATTCAAATCATGATGTTTGAACTGAAATTTTTGATAAGCTAAGTAAATTATTGAGTAGAAATTATAAGTAATTAAAAGTCAACCGTATTTACCATTACAAAAATGATATAAAAAATAGGTACAACTAGCCATAGTGCAAACAGGTGTAAAGTCCATTCATTCTAGGTAAATTTAGGCATGAATTTCGGAGATACTATAAAGTCGTTTAAAATTGTTCATTTGACATCCTAAAACTCCTCTAAAAATATTTTTTGCAAATAACTCGTTTCCTATGAGTTCTACGCTATTTATGGTTATTTTCAATATTGTAGAATAATAAATTTTCTAAAACTTTTGTTTGAAAATTTTTTTCATACGGTGGATAGTTTCTGAGATAGAGGGCAGAGCGCGCACGGCTAGAATCCCATTTGAAATCAATTAGTCCTGATCAAAATAATCTCTTATAAAGTTTGTAAATCATTGCTAAATAAATAATTTATATTTTTCATCAACAATAACATTATATTTAAATATTTTTTGCCTAATGATTTATTTCCAATCAAGTATAAATTCATTTAATAGCACTTACCTGCCCGTGTAGTTTAAAAATCAAAAAATTTTAATCAAAATACATGAATGAATAGAAAATAATGGAAAAGAAATAAAAATCTAATTAATGTTTGTTAAAAAATATCATTTGTGATTGTTAAAATAAAAAAAATAAATGAAAAATAATTATAAGGACAATGAGTCCTAATTTCAATTTTCTTCTTCTTCATCGTCGTCGTCTTCCCGCTGAACTGGACACTTTTCTTTTTTTGGAAAAAATGTACAAAAAATCTTGACTTTTGACCCTCGATTTTCAAAGTTGCTTACATCGAATTAAATGTGAGTTTTGAGAGGAGTTTCAGGATATCAAATGAACAAGTTTAAACGACTTTATAACTGGGTAGTATGACAATATGACCATAAAACTATTGTTACTGTAATGAATGCTATTATATATACTTGATCTGGAGTTGTCAGCATCTCAATGAAAGAGTTGTTTTTATTCAAGTAAGGATCTTCTACAATTTCGTGTTCAAAATAAGATTCATAGGATTTATGGTGTACGCTGAACATTCTTTTTATATCACTGCTGTTGTCATCATAGGTTAAAGTTTTGTCTCTAGTGCGGGTTTTGTTTTGTTCTCTTACACTAGATGGTGATGGCCCAGCTCCTAAATAAAATGAGTAAGTAATCCAAACAATTTTCCTTAACCTCCAAAAACTTAGATGTACATTGAATTGAGACATTTACTGTTGCTTTTGACTCTTTTGGTCCTCATTTTGACTTGTGATGGTTGAATGAGCAATGAGCAATGAAAAGAACGCTCTTCTCGATGCTTGTAAAAATGTTTTACTACCTTATCGTTTCAATGGTACTCAAACTCTCTAAAGACAACTTTATCCATTGGTTGGAGTCCCAGCAGGAATTGAATAACCCCATTCTTGTTTTTGTTATTTTACCCGTCGTGTCCCTTTTGCACCAAATACTTTTTAGTGATTGTACTGAGTCTGCATTTTTTATCGTAGATATTATATATTCTTTCAGAGTGTACCATTACATTTAAAAATTTCATTATTTCTCTTAGCTTTGCACCCATAGCTTAAATAACACGCACTATCAATTATAAAAAATAGCTACAGTTATCATTATATATCGCGCAATCTACTACTATCATTTAACTTGAAAAATCGTATGGTGATTGTTAGTAAAACCGTAGATTTAATAATTATGACTAGCTTGACTTTTTTGGCTGCATATACATTCGTTAATTTATTATTCTGATTGTGTGTGTAGTCGATGAATGTATGTTTTAATCTTCGAAAGCAACTAATGATAATGCAGGTAAAATCGAAAATAATGAATTGAGATTCAACACGATGGCGGATACCAGCTGTAAAAACATTGTAAGCTTAGATGATCCGATGTCAAAATCAGACAAATTATCTTCAAATTATCTTCAATTATCCTCAAATTATCTTCAAATTATCCTCAAATTATCTTCAAATTATATTACGACTTTTTTTATCTTCAGGTACTCCATGGCGATCTTGCGGCAAGAAATATACTTTTAAACGAAGAAAATATTGTAAAAATATGTGATTTCGGATTGGCCAAGACTATGTACAAAAGTGATAATTACAAAAAACGAGGAGATGTAAGTATTATCGTACATTAAAAAAAAGTTTCAATTTCGTTATTCTGAAGCATCTGATTCCAACAATGCATAAATCACTCTAAATCTAGACCGAACTTATTAGAATACGATTGACATCTTCAATAACAAAAAATAATTGAGAGCCATATTTTGATAGAGATATTGATTAGTTTTGATTTGGATTATGAATTATAAGTGTGTTAGTTTAACAAAATGACATCAATCATGTTTTTACCACTACTTAGTCTTTCATTAACTCAATAACATTTAGTCACTTTATTTAACAAATACCCACACCTAAAATAGACCTCTTCTGGCTAATCATGATCGTTCACTGTCCTCAACAAGAGATCCCGCGAGGAGCTGATCTGGACACGACTTAAGAATATTATCATTTCAGTCTGGTCTTTATACAGAAACCAACAATCATTATTAAATTGTTTAACGCCGCCCGTTTGTTGAATCAATTTATCGTCTTCGTCTTTATCATATAGATTCAACTGGTTGTTTATTTATCATTCTAGTCTGTATCATTTTCTATTATTCAGTTATTAATTCAGTGCTTGATTTTCCATAAACGCTTCGTTTCTGTCTTCAAGGGTTGGCTCTCCTTAAGACTTTACACACTCCCTACCCTAAGGTAGAGCTCCTCTAGCTGGCCACGAACAAGGGATACAACATTGAGCTGATCTGAAACGATGAAAATTCTACTGAAACTGGAGACTAATTAAAAGTGTTGCGATTTCAGTCCGGTCTATTATACAGAAACCAACAAACAAACATCATAAATACATTGTTTGATGTGCGTTTGGAGAATCAATTTTTCGCCTTCGTCTTCTACTCTATTAACTTTATCATATAGATTCAATTGGTAGTGTATTTATCATTCTAGCCTTTTATTCAATTTGTTTTCTATTATTTCAGTGCTCGATTCTCTATTAACGCTTCGTTTGTGATTCTGTCTTCAAGAGTTATTCCCTTAAGGTGGTGCTGCTCTAGCAACAAGGGGTCAAGCATTGAGCTGAAACGAGATTCTATCGAAGTCGGTGACAAATTAAAAGTGTTTACACACGATTTCAATCCAATCTTTCTAGCATCTTTTGATTTTAGGTTTTCCCCTCGATATATAATCCTGTTTGTAATATAGATTTAACGAGTCGCTTGTATATTACTATCAATCCATCAATATTAATCTTCAGATATCTTTTATGTAGTTTTCTCTCCCCATATTTTCAAAAGAGCAATTCTATTGGGTTTGATCGATAATATCCCACTTCGACTTTTTTGGATCAGTACCTCACTTTGACTTGGTTTATTTTTATTATAAAGTTTTGAATTTCCAAGTTTTGTTTATGATGGAATAGACGTTTGATTTTGTTCACTCTTTGAGGTACAAACTCTATTCCAGGATATCCCAAATTGTCGTGTGTTTGACAATGTCAAAACCTCATTATAATTCTTACAAGACAACGTATACTTCTTGTGTTTTTCTCTTTTTAGTTTAATTGTGAATACTTGATCTTGTATACAAGTTTTTTCCTAAACCCTCTTTGAGCTTCGTCTTTTTCATACCCTATTAGTGTACTTAGCTTTTTCTCTAGTATGTTATAGTTTATTTTTGAAACAATGTTTTATAAAATGATGCACAATTTATCCATTTCCTGATATATCCTTTCTGATGTATAGGAATAAGAACTCTTCCAATCGTCGGAATCTATGGCCATATTCGAATCCTCATCGAATATTCTCTTTTTTTAGGTCTTTTGTATTGAAATTGGTTTTTATCTTCCATTGATTGTTGTACCACTTATAATTGATTTTTTTTCTTTGGAAATATATGTTATTTTTCACTTTCTAGTGCCCGTTACCAGTGAAATGGATGGCTATAGAATCTATAAGAGATAGAGTATTTTCCACCCAGTCGGATTGCTGGTCTTTCGGAATAGTTCTGTGGGAACTATTTTCACTTGGAAGAACTCCTTATCCTGGAATGGAGGCAGATGAGAGGCTATATCATAAATTGGTGGATGGTTATAGACTAGAGAGTCCTGAATATTGTCCCAAAGAAATGTATGTAATTGAATTGGAAGTATATTTGATGGTCAAAAGTCTTTGACCATCCAATGATCCAATCCATAAATATTAAAATAATTCACTTCATCATATTTCTCGTTCATATTTCCAAGCTCAAGGTCGAAAAAACCAAAAATAATAGTGTTCTGAAGTCCGTATAATATTTTTATTCGTTCTCGCAAATTCAGACTTGTGAGTCAAGGCAAAAGGATATGCATCCAAGAGGAGCTTTTGCGATGGAAAACGTTCATAGCGGCGTCGAAAAACCACAATTTCTGAAGATAAACGTATCGTCAACTTGATCCACGACTCACTGGTCCAGATATAGCAGCTCAGACCAATGAATCTAGGGATCTGTCTGAGAGTACTTCTACAGTAAAAACGGTATTGAGAGAAACTGACCTTTTTGGAACAGTGACAGTGAAGAAACATGTTCCAAGATTCAAAATTGGATGCACGAAGAGTGGGAGAGAGTGATGAGTCAAGATTTTAGGTTTCTGAGTCTAAAAGAATACACAAGGGATGTTAGATTGATTTGTAATCCCAACTGTGTGATACAGTGATGGTTTGGAGATGTTTAAGAGAAATGGTGACTGGAAAATTTATTTTCCATCACGGCAACAATCCCAATCATTCTTTGAAGCCGTGGAAAGAGTATTAGGAAGAATTGAAAGGGAATAAGATACTGAAAGTAATGATTCGGCCGTTATAGTCGCCCGATTTCAACTCGATTGACTTGTTATGGTACAAATTTGGCAGGAAAGTCAGAACAGTATCCAACTAACACTTCTCATATTTAGAATATTCCGAAAAACGAATGGAAATAAATAGAAGACGATTATTTGTCGAAGCTGCTGCAATGAATTTCAAATTGTGCACCAAAATAATAATAGCAAAAGGAACCAGTTTCGTTATATGGAGAAAGATTGGATTCTGGTTTTCTATGTCCAGTATCAACAGTTTATTTACATTTTCCACAAACACCATACCTTCTTCATCTAATTCATATAATTTTCCAAGCTGGAATTTCTGGAACTGTGGGTGATATTCATACTGAACACACTGTTTACACTATTACTACTCCACGACTCAAAATTACACTGTCTGACGCGCGCTTCGATAACCAAATTATTATCTTTAGAGAAGGTGAACTCTCAGTACCTGATGAGTTAAACATAATCATGCAAACTCTATAGTGCGCAAAACTTTTGACCTGGTTTGGTTTGTCTGTTAGCTATAGAACGTTTTAGTGTCTTAATCTCGTCTCAATTAATTGGCTACTTCAACTTTATCTTTGTCAGTGAGCTAAGCAAACGCTCTTCTTGTAGATATAAAATAATGAGAGATTGTTGGTCTGCTGAACCAGTTACAAGGCCTTCTTTCACCAAACTAACCGAACGGATTGGTTCATTACTTGAAGATACAGTGAGAAGGGTAAGTGACTTTTTTTCTCTAATAAACTGTTACAGCAAACTATAATTGTCCCCTGCATCAAGATAAGGCACCTTGTCATAGGTCTGCAATTTCCAGACTTATGCCATTCAAAAAAATATGGACATTGTATGCAGGGTGTTCTGGGACGTGAAAATAATGTTATTGTAATAAAATTTCTCATATATGATCCATCAGATCAGGTCTCATATAAATTTAAAAATCTTTTTTAGCACTACATTGATCTCAACGATCCATACCTTGCCATGAACACAAAAATGTTGGAAGGGCAAAATGATTATCTCTCGATGTTGAGCCCACCTAGCTCCGAAGTAATTATGAGTCCACAGTACGTCAATGACAAGAAGACACCATCACCTCTCCCTGAAGATGGTTATATGAGTATGAAACCAAATACTATCTTCAGTCCACGACTTTCTGACGGTGAGTAATGGAGAAGTCTATTATTGCGAATTATATCAATTGAAAATTTACACATTTCAAGCGCGTGGATTGGAAAATATGCGTATTAATATCATTTAGTCAAAATGTGCGCAAAAAGTTTGATAATACGCAAAAAAAATCTCATACATGAATCCATAGAAAACGGATATTCTAGATCAATATTTTTAAATTTGGAATTCGTTTTCCATACTACAAGTACTAGATGGAAAGTTAAAAACTAAAAGAGTCAGATGATATGCACACATTTCCAGGAAAAAATAACCGTCAAGTTCATTATCAACTATCGCTTTGTTTTCTTTAGATATTCTAATCAGATTCATACTCTGTCTACTTCAACAGTTATGTCTTCTACAATTTCTTTCTCCTCTTCCTCTTGCTGGATGTTCATAAATTGTTCAAATGTCACTGGGCCATTTATTTCTTTATTAAAATCACAGGAATCGTCGTTAATTCTACTCTTCTGGACATTTGAGCATGACTGACCTTGGCAATTGGTCTTCCGATCTAACGCTGAGTGATTTTCAATTCCAATAATACTGCCTTGATTACTAGGAGGAGCTGTGAGGGGAAATATAGATAAATATTCGTTCTTACGAATAGTAGTACTTCAAATTTTTCATATCAAACGATTACCAGCTTATGAATTAGTATGATAATGTATAAATTATATTTTCAGATGAAGTATTCGACTTCAATGTAACAAATAGGAAGAATCTGTCATCAGATACTGGGAAAGGTCTCGAGATGTTACCAATGCTAGGAGCTACATCAGAAGCAGATGGTGAAACTCCTGTTAGTAGTCCTATTGCAGTATCCAATCCGAGCTATCATATTCCACCGACGATAATTGTCAACGAAAATAACGACGAAACCGAAATCGTGAAATCATCTGATAACTATGTGAATATGCCACAAAACAAAATTGTGATAAAAGGCAAAACTATGCAAGATAGTAAAGTTAATTCAAAGTGCGAAAATAAAAATGGAATACATCATTATGTGAACGAAAATGTTCAGGAATGGAGAAGTATCAAGATATAAAAATCGATGTTTTGAATTTGCATTCAGGAATATTTACAAAAAAATTGTTTCGATTTAGGAATACAGAATAGACTGATAGATTATTGGACGTTTTGGCCAAAGAACTGGAGATGTGATATCCATAATACGAGAAGAAAAAAATTTCTATTCGCATTTGATTATACATTATAAAAAAAATGATTATGAAACGATGCTTGTTACTTAATTTTGTAATACTATTGTTTTAATTATTAAAGCAGCATTTAGATACCTGCTTTTTGGAGTACTTAAAAAGTGAGGCAAGTACTTATGATTAAGAATTAGTAGGTACTGGGAGTAAAATCGACCCGAGGGCCACTTAAAGAAATCAAGATTAACTCGAACTCTTTTAAATGTAATATATCAATTTCAAATTAAATATAAATTGTGAGTAAAAATAAATTCAAACTTTGGTAATTATCTAGATTGGGTTATACGCCTCCGATTTCGTTAAAATTTTAGTATGTTATAAGGAAAATTAAACTGAACAAGAATATATATATATATATATATATATATATATATATATATATATATATATATATATATATATATATAGGGCACGGAATCATCCCTTCAGGTACTTTTTTGCGTTTAAAGAATCAAATAATTGTAATGATTTTTCAGTGATTGTAATATTTAAATTAATCGTTGAAAGAAATAAAAAGGGTTAAAATACGTAAGAAGTTGGTTAGATTAGATTAGGTTAGATTAGGTATACAGTTTGTATATCTATTCGAATTTGATTAAAACAAGTGCCATTTAATAATACCCACGATCCATCAAAACGTAAACAGACGAGTAAAATGTACCTGCTTACAAGGGGGTTTGGTTTAAACAGGATACCAGACGTAAACTGACCCCTTTTTGTACCCCATTCATTTATTCAGGTTTTTTACATGCTGACAAAACTTGAGTAGCTTTGTCAACTGATTTCAGTTTCTCTTTACATGTTTTTCGGTTGTGCCAATCATCCACAGCAACCCCTTTCGTGACTACTCGATAAATTGAAAATTTATTCACTCTAGTTAATTCAGCAATTCTTATTATGATTGCAATATCAGATTTCTGAATATTTTCCTGTTTTAAACTACACTGTGCAATTTCATCGTCTTCATTTGCCCATGGTCTAAAGAACGTCATATTTCTATTTATTCAAAGAAATTTATTAATCAAATGAATCTCACCAAGCCACGTCACTATTTATTGCAGACTGTCTTATATGTATATATAGTTTTGGCAATTAGAAATTAATTTATGTTTACGATTCGATTTCATTGGTAAAGAGTTGAGATGATGAGTCCACGTGGACTGACGGTTTGTTAGGTAGAATTTTGTATGGGGAACAAACATTATATCTTAATTTGGTATGAGTGCCGTGCGTTTTCATTGAAATATTGATTGATTGATATACGATTAGAAAATTTTTTAATCCTTATTTAAGCTTCTCGTTCAAATTGTTGTTACTGGAGTCCTTGTTGCTTTCGGCAATTGTGGAGGTACCCAAAATTCGAATTCACTTTATTTTAAAAGGAGCTATCGAATTATGAATTTCAGGTTATAGAAAGTATAATAGGCTTTCCAATATTTCAGCATTTTAGAAAAACGTTCACAGATTTTTATAAATAAAATCAAAATAACCGCGAATGGATATTTGAATTTTTTTTTGCAATTGGAAAAGTAGGAAAAATTAATTTTTTCGATTTTTTTTTCACATATTTAGATGCTTACAAGCCATATAAATGCTTTTATTTTTAATTTTTTTCACCTAGTTACAAAAACCGTCTATGAAAAGAAAGTCAAAAATTTTTCACAGATTTGTTGAAAAATAGGAATCGTAAAAAAATGTTTTTCCTCCCCATTATTATCATTCATATTGTCGTACTCTGTGAAAGGATAAAAAAACACAAATTTGTGGTAATCCATACTGAAAATACTAAATTTCATCAACAATTTTTGCAAATATTGTCTGATAAAACTGATAATATTTCTTCCGTTTAGTTTCGCATTATCTCTTACTAACTTAGATTAATATGAAATTTTATTATTCTGATGATTTGTTCATAAGTTTTCAACAGTTTCCAAATATTTGCTGCGCTCGAGTAAATCCTTAAATATCATCTCACCTCTACTATAAATGTACAAATTTGTATATAGTATAGAAACATTATTTCAAGTAAACAATTTTCATTTGGTTCAAATTAGTATATAGACTAACAAAATTGAACTAGAAACTTAAATAAAATAAAATTTAATTAAAATAAATGTTTTTCTTGTACACCTTGTATTATTTTAATTTGTATATATCCTTTAACGTTGATATAAAACGATTATCCAACCCCAGAAGCGTACAACTTTTATAGAAATATCAAAGCAATGCCGCTTCTCGAGCTAGCACTGCAGCTCAGGATTTGGTCATGTCTGGACATAAAATCCGCTTGGTGGGTGTTGAGGTCGATGTGTTCTAACATAGTCATTAGCTAAGGCACCTTCATAAATATCTGGAGAACTCTTTAAGACCACAAAGTTATATAATCCTCAACATCTTCTACAAGGCCCAGAATCGTCCATCTTTAGAGTGTGGATATAAAATCCGCTTGGTGGGTGTTGAGGTTGATGAGTTCTAACATAGTCACTAGCTAAGGCAGCTACATAAATATCTGAAGAACTCTTTAAGACCATGAAGCTATATACTCAGCAACATCTTCTACAAGGCCCAGAATTGTCCATTTTTACAGTGTGGACATAAAATCCGCTTGGTGGGTGTTGAGGTCGATGTGTTCTAGCATAGTCATTAGCTAAGGCAGCTTCATAAATATCTGGAGAACTATTCAATAGTACAAAGCAACATCTTGTACACGGCCCAGAATCTTCCATCTTTAGAGTTTTCTCGCACATTTGGTGCTCGGCTTCCAAGCATACCCTAAGGATGTAGAAAAAAGCAATTCGACTTATAGTCGATCCAGAGATGACCAGAAACTTGGATAGAATAAATATCGCTGACCTGACTCAGCTCAACCGATATTACCACGGAAGATGCTTTTCCGAACTGTCCAGCATAATCCCACCGAGAGCAATTTGTTTTCTTTCTCAAGTTTCATCCCTCGAAGTATTAATATCGATTATTTCATTCCTAGTTTTGAAGATTTTCCGCGTACTAGCTTCAGAAACTTTTGTTAAAAGTCTCTAAACACATTTCTGATTATAGTACATTCTTTATTGAAAATGATTAAGGTTATATGGCATCCTTCTCGACTAATGCATTCTTGCGATTTCTAAAATTGTCCATCACATCATTAAGCATGCGTCGAGGAATTCTAAAGATTTCCAATCGAATTCCCTTATTGAGTTCCTCAACTGTACGTGGTCGCTTTTCGTACATTTTATTTTTCATGCATCCCCACAAGAAAAATTACATAGTGGGAGGTCCACTGAACGGGGAGGTTAAGGAATCGCCTCGTTTTGGGAAATCACACGATTCAAGAAAATCTCATTAACAATTGAGTTGCTTATGGTTCTATCTTGTTGGAATGAAGTTTGATTCCCTGCAAGTTGATGCATTTGAGGACCACTCTGCGTTCACGGTAACAGACAGTCTCTTTTCATTTTGGAAAAAAAATGATTTCTGATAAAGACATGGCGTCAAACTGTTACTTGGTGAAGTGGAGATGTTGATGAAATTGATGAGGATTTTGATTAATCCAATACCCTATATATTCACCAATTCCGAAATATGAAAATGTGCCTTGTTACTTATACAGAGGCTGTGAAAAAATTCCTTATTTTCTTCAGTCATGCTCGAAAACGATTTCGTTCAATGGGGCACTTGAATTTGAAGGGTAAACATGTAAAATGTAAACAGAGGGAAGACAGATTTTAAAAATTTGCGCTAAAATTATTAAATTATCGTCTTATAGTCACATTTTTTTTTGTTTTTGAAAAAAAAATTCTTTAGTCAATTTCATTTATTATAATGCTTCAGATACAACTGCAATATGTAATTTCTAACGTTTTATTACAATCAAACTCAAATTATCATTAACAATAAAAAATTATTACATTAATTTACAACATTTTACAATAAAGATTGCAAGAGTACTTAACATATCTAGAAATAAATTTGATATCAGTATTGTATTAGAAAAACCAGAAGATTTTTATTGATGACTTCATGACTAGTAGTGGTAAAAAGATGTTTTGGACACAAATTTCCTATCCCAACAGTACTTAATCTCTAAATTCATGACAATATGTGTAATTGATAAAGAAAATATTCAGTTTTCAATGATATGTAGCAAATTTTGAAAATATTTTAAAAGGATATGAATAACCCAGAATTGATCAAGCGACGTTTCATTTAATAGAAACGGTTAACAAACAGAACTATAGATATAGGAGCAGAGAAAATCCTCACTGGATATTTGAAACTTACACTCAATATCCTAAAAAATGAAAGTTTGAGCGTTAACAATAAAATTATTGGTCCTTATTTTTTTGAGAGTGCAGTTTATCTAGAATTTTTGATAAATGCCTACATTACAAAGAAATTTTCCTGATGTTAATCATCCAAATGAGATCTATCTATTTAATATCAACCAAACAGAGCTCCACCACATTTTGCACGTACAGTTAGAAATTATTTAAACGAGGTTTTCCCAATAGGTGGATTGAAAGTCGTGGAAGAACGATCGGATGGACATCTAGATCCCCCGATTAGACTCTTCTGGATTACTTCTTATCAGGTTATTTTAAATTCAAAGTATATTTCAATAGACCAGACAATATCACTGATTTGAAAGTTGGGGTAACGGAAGAAATTAACGAAATTACCCCCTGTAGTCAAAATGTTGTACGAGAATTTCAAAATCGTCTCGGTTGTTGTCAAAAAGTGAATGGTGTTCATTTTGAGCATTTAATTTGATTATAAAGTACATTTACAAATAAAATATAAACTAAAAGCCGAAGGTTTTGTCAGAATAATTGGAATTTATAAGTGTTTGTATAGTATGTTGATATAAAAAATTTTTTATGAGATCTAGACAATCAAATTCCTCAAATATTTTCGATGATAATTGACAGAGAACTATATTGAACCACAATATTCAATCTATTGAAATGTGATATCAAAATATTTGAGAATCATCAAAAGGTTTTAGAAATAATGAACTATAAAATGTGAAAAACATAAGTTGATTATAATTTATTCACTAGATATGCAAAGTAATCAATAAATTGGTATCTACTACATAAAAAACAATGAATATTGTAAGCAATACGATTTAATTCGTATATTTAGGAATTCTTTATAACCAAAAGAGCTACTTAACTAAATCTATATATATATATATATATATATATATATATATATATATATATATATATATATATATATATATATATATATATATATATATATATAATCTGTTTTACTGTTCTAGTCGCACCCACCAGAAGTCAAATGGTTCTAATTCTTGCAAGTAAATCTGTCTTTTGGCCTTTCTATATCTATTTCTTAGTGAAAATTTCACGAAAGTCCAATTGACTTAATCACCTAATAAATCTAATTAGTTCAATCACTTTTTAAGAGTTTTTATCTGTTTTTATTGAAGCTGAAAGATGGAACAGTTTTTTGAACTTAATTAGCTTCAAAATCGTTCATACAATTTATAATCAGCTTCTAAAGTTGCTGAGTGTCATAATTCTTTTCTGTCTTTGAGGTTAAGGATATTACGACGATTGTTTGACCTCAATTGACTTAAAAATCGTTCGTATCATTAATAAAAAGCTTTAAACTTGCTAAGAGACTCGTTTTTAAATTAGAACCAAGAAACTTTTTTCAGTTTTTCACTATTTACTTTCAAATATCTATCATTATTTGTGGTATAAACCACCATCGCCAAAGAAACAACCCCCTGGTGGTTGAACTAACAGTTATTTTCAACTTGTCATCATTTTCAAAGAACTTATAGTCGAAGGGAATAAGTTCAAAGTTACTAATTGGTGTTGGACTTGCAGGTTGTATGATGATTATTGATATTTATTTTATGCGTATTATGTTATTCCTATATTTCTTCCGAGTACATCGATGAGGTTGACAGGTCTTCGTACTCTGTAGGTACAAAGCGCCTACTGCACTAGCCAATTAAGAGTATTAGTGAATGGTGATACAATATATTTTCGCATATTTCCCCAAAGTATTAGGCGAAAATCTTGTGAATAAAATAGCTCGAGTTGGGTGCTAAGATGTTTATCGCTTTTTGGTCATATCACCGGCATTAAATCAAATTGCATCAGGAGATATCAGCATTTGATGCTAAGTGAGCGAGTGTCGCACAAATATGAATCGTTGTATAGTCTCAATCAGATTAATCAACAGTTGAAATGAGCAAACAATGGTTAGTTGTACCATCAGAATCTCACTATCAAGTAGAGTGTGCTAGAATATGTCAAAAGTTTTATAGCCATCCATGAACTCGGAATTGGAATGTTGTGTTCAAAAACTTCACCTAGAAGGCAGGAGGGCGAGAAATTTCGGCTTTTTATGATAAAAGTGTAGGCATATTCCAAGATTCCGTTCTGTCCAGAAGTAGAATTTGTCTTATTTCAACAAGCTGATTGAATCAGTAATGTAGAGTGTTGTTATTTAGTGGGATTTGTACGTGGTGAAACGAGGCGACTCAGAGGAAAGGATACAACCAAAAACAAGATAGAAGCATCTCCTCTCCATAGATCACTGAAAAAGACTGTTTGGAAAGTGCTTGGCTGGTTTTCTCAAAACAGAGTTTTTGGATGCATCTAATGGTTATAAGAATTGACAAATTGCTTCTTAAGTTGTGTACAGTTTATTATAATCAATCAAAAAGGAAGACGAAATATACAAAATTTCTTTTTACTTTTCACAATAATATCTAAACGAGAAGAAAATTCAACTGTACACGTTTCTTAAGACACTCGTTATTTTAGAAGTTACAATCAAGTTATCATCGAAACTAACAATATACATTACGAAGCAGGTAAAAAACCACGAAATTGTCTTATAAAAGCACTCATACTTACAATAATATCTTTATCAAAAGCTGTGTAAAATTGGCAATTACAAGTAGTGTGATCCCTTTATTACTTAGGATGTGTTGATATGCGCTAGTACAAAATATTTCATAATATTAATAGGTTAGATACTGTAGAAATAATATAAAATTTGACACATGTTAACGTATACAAAGTTGATTATTGGAATTATCCTGAGCAAGATAAGTCGAAAGATATGAATAATTCAAATTTTTTCATCCTACTTCCACCATTTGCAAATACTATATGACATTTGGAGAAATACTTTTAAAGTTTTGGATCAAATTTCAGCGAACTATTATTTGCAACACGCGGTAGAAGTTTTAAAAAGATAGAAACTAGTTAATGCTGTTTTTATTCCAACAACTGTACTAAGCATTAAAAAATAAATTACTGATCATACAAAATGAGGGAACTCAAGATGTCGATAGTCGTTTATAAGTAAATCAAACAGAGTCGGGTTGTACCTTGTTTGAAAGATGTAATCTAGTTTGAAAGGCCTCAAAGAATCATACAAATATATTCTTTGTCCAAAATCTAAATTAAAAACTAATGTTAGGGCTGTCTACAATCAATAATTTATTCTATAAACTCATAGTTATTCACAAAGAAGAATCTGAGTGATTTAGTGGTAGACCTTGAAAGTAGTGAGCTCTACTTAGGTCACCAGAATTATTGAACACTTCGATTATAAAATGCATCAATCTTCACAGAGATTATTTCATTAATAATTTACCAGTATCACACCCTATCAGAATCTCAAGATCTGTGTTGTATTTAACAGTTTATTTGAGATTAAAAATAGTTTTCTATAACTTCGATGTTTTATTAGATACCTTTAACTAGAAAAAATCTGTAATAACTAGGCCTTTCAGTCTTTGTGTACCTTCTACTCAGCTGCAGTATTTCTTCCTTCACGTTTGAGTATATAGAGTTGATTTTCAGTGATCCATAATTATCCAATCATATCGGAATTGGCGGTTATTCACAGCAGTAGCAGATGAGGTTTAAAAACAAAGATTAGAACCTAACCCAACTTAACCAATCTCCTTTTCCCTCCATCTCTTCTATTGTGTCGAATTTTGAACTGGTAGCTCTGCTGAGAGTTTTTGGGCGATTTTTCACTATCGAAAAATGGTGGATTTCAAAGGGCCTGGCCCCAGGGAGATCTGAGATCACAGATTATAACTCTCCTCTTCAGACCAAAACATAACAGAAGAGGTGGAGGGAAAGGAGATTGGTTAGGTTAGGTTCTAATCTTTGTTTTTAAACATGTGCATGACCGCTTATTAGGATATTATTGGAAAATTATTGACACCTCTATAGTACTTTCGGAACACTTAGAAACAACCATATAAACGCGAAAAAAGTATGTTTGGGGTGGAACCCTACTTTTAAATATTCCCCATATCTAGTGCAGTTTTCATTAATCCACGAGTAACTGATTTTCACTGTTTAAAGCCCTGTTAGGTCAGATAAACTTTTCTGCTCTTGTATAAATTTTTTCACGATTAAAGCAAACAATTTTTTTTAATAGTATAAGGTGACTTTAATTGCTCAGAGTAACAAGTAATTTATTTTTAATACTTTAATGTTAACATTAGCTGACCTACATGATGAAAATATATTGAGGACGAGCCGAATCGTTGTATGATAAAGTTTTATCTAAATAAATAATAATGGAATAAATACGTAGAAAAATATTAGATAAGTTAATCACAATTAAGTGATAAACAATTTTTTATTAAAGTCTGTTATATCAGTGGTAATCATGTTGAATTATTGTTTTATCCTATTATTTATATTGAATTATGATTATAATTACAGATAAAAATTATTTTTATTTTCGTAAATAAATAGATATAATTATATACATTCAGTATTTTTTCTTACATTAAGTTGATGAAGAATCTGTTTAGTCGAGAATTTGACAGAATTTCTATCGGATTCTCCGTTAACGTTATTACGTATGTAACTAAAGTTTCTAGAAAAAATTCCTTGTCTTCAATTTAATTCTAAATAACTTGTCTAATTGCCATGGAAAACAAAGATTTTATGTATGCACTTGAGAAAAAATGGAACGGAGGAAAAATGGCGGTCAGGAAACAATGGCACTGAAGAAAAAATGGCGGATATGGGTGTGGTCAGAAAAGGCGTGAGCAACTTATACAGTGCGTATTCAAAGAGGCTTAGACAGACATGCGCAAAGACGAGCGTAAGCATTACAAGTTATAAGGGGTGGATTAGAACATATCTCGGTTATTAAGGGTCAGATTGGGCAAACACCATTGTGATATGTAGAGTATATACAGGATAACGACGTTATTATTGGTTAAATTTTCATCTAACAAACGCATTCGATACCAAAAGGGCCTTAAAACGTATTTTTGGTCAAACCTCATTGTTTAAGGTAATATTAGTATATACAGGATGCCGACGATGTCATAAAGGCGTTAGAACGTATCTCGGTTATTATCGGTCAAATTTTCATCCAACAAATGCTATTATTATAGGTAGTATTAGCATATACGGTGTTAGTCTTCCAAGTTAGTAACTTCCAACTCATTTATGGTTTGATAGGGGAGTATATACAGTTTAGTAGGACTGTCATCATAAACTGACATTGTGAATACATTTAGAGAGCAGAATATCTCATTTTGGAATATTTATAATGTGAACAAAGAATACCATGTTTAAGTCTTCAGAACAATCAATAGTCGAACGTGAAGAAGACAAATTAGGAACATCAACTTGTTAACCAATTTCGGGTTTCCCAGTCAAGAACTAGAATAAAAGATAATAAAATAAAAGAGTGAAGCATCGGAAAAGACATAAATGTCTGAAATAAATTGAAGATTAACGTATTACATTAAGAAATTGAATGCAATGATGGATTTTACTCAAGTTAACATAGAAAATTCTCCCAATTTCGTGAAATATAAATCCAAAAAGAAATTCGAAGATAAAGTTTTAGACTAGTATGCCATATCAATAGCGGGCATTTCAAGTTCTAATGTTGGGTATAAGAGGTGTCTTCCAAAATTGGTTGATTTTATTGATACACATAATTCAAATGACCGAATGATATTTTAGCTGGATCTAACCGCTCGTCATTACGCTAGAATAATCAGAAATTTATCAGAAGCTCACGATATACCATTTAAAAGAAGATAATCCCTCCAGGCTCCCCCCATTGAAGAGTTATTGAGTGGAAAGGTGTATAATAAGGGTTGGGAAGCCGAAAATAAGCAACAGCTTTGACATTAGACAAAAATTACGACCAATGAAATAGAACTGCTATTGAAGTATAATTTGAATTGAATTCCTTGTTAACTATGTTACAAGAAATGTGAAATTTGAAATTGATAACAAACATTTTTAATGTTAATGTGAAGTTTATTAGCTATTTGTTTATGAGAAGTTAACCTGGTTATATTGACCATTAAAATCTTGTAATATCAACATGATTACCAATTATACATGTACATACATATTTCAAAGTAATCTAATTATACTAATAAATAACTTCACAAATGTATAAAAGTGTAATGTTCACTAGCAATATATATTTTTCTAATAATTCGATTGGACAGTCTCGACTTTACATTTATTTTAGTAATAAACTTACTCATTAAATGCAATTATTAAAAAAAATATCAATACTAACAATATATTGCAATATTGTGAAACTTAACACTTAATCGATATTTACAATACTGAACATAGCTTATTCAAAATTCATTAAGAGTGACCCAACTGGAGAACTTATGTAAACTACTTGAGGACACGGGATGTCAGAAGATTATTTGATAGTTTGTGTATTCGTAGAATGAACTCCAGGAGAAAATTAACTCGATGTTGTTTCACAATTACAGTACAAAGAAATTTGTCAATGTAGGAGACAATACGAGTATCCTGAATGAAGGATATTCAATGTTATATGTTGCTGGTTTATCAGAAAGACATAATTCCAGCATCAACGCTTTTTAAGACAACGTACTTCCAGAACCAGAGGAGTCACCAGAAATCTGCTAAGAAATGAATTATTAGATGTTCGAAATGATGATTTATCGTCTCGAACGGTTAGAAGACGTTTACATGACGCATGATCAAGTAACAGAAAACCAGCCAAAAAACCTTTGTTTACTAGAAAATTTTTGGAATACTAAGTACATCAAAATTTGACCATCGATGATTGGAGACGGGTTCTGTTCTCCGATGAAACTAGAGTTAGCCTCAAACCTTCACATGAAGGTGCATTTTGGTGGTGGTTCTAAAATATTGTGTGGCGGTATTTACTTCGATGCTCGTACGGAATTGGTTAGGTTTTCCCAATATTACTTACACAACACTACGCTCCGTTTGTTGGACCTTATTTTTGATCCAGGCAGGACAACGCTCGTCCTGGCTATATAAGGACATACAAGTTATTGGTAACTTACATGATGTCAATATCCCTTCATTAGAGTGGCCACTTAATGGTCCCGATATAAATCCTATAGAACTCCTATGAGACTATCTCAAAAAGAGAATTCGATGTCAAAATTTCCGTTTCTAATCATAACCAGCTCTAGATACGACGCAACAACAATTTCACAACTTAATCGTAATAAGGCGATTGTAAGAAGAGAATCAACAATGTTTTAACCTTGGACTTTTAAAAATGGTATGTTTTGAGTCGTGTGTATTCGTCGCTTGGAATCTTCATTAAATTGGTAATAGTTCGCAGTGAGGATCGATCCTGATTATATAATATGGTTATTAAACCTCCACCGGCTTCCATCTGTTTTGATTTCGGAAACAGATCTTCCTCTTATTCAAATCTTCATGACGATGTTTCATTGCTAATGGTAAATTCTACTTCAAATTAGAGTCTATCTTCGATTTATTGTTAGCATGTTCCGTACTTTCTCAATCATTACTGAAGTGTTTAAGTTCATCTTTCTTTTATTGTTGAAACGTTGTAACCAGTCGTAAATACATTTGTCTTTATACCCTGATCAAAAGTACAAATCACTAACATTTATTTCGAGGTAAAAAGTTTCCATCAACTATAAAGAGTTTACACCAAACTAGTGAAAGTTTGAGAGTTCTGTACTGTATCTCGGGAATCATAGCTCGCAGTGCAAAAATTTGAAACTTTTACTGCCTTTCCAGGTTTTACCTTGATAGTCACGAGGTTTTCTACTAGGTAGCGATCCTTGACATGTCTTTGTATCTTCATAACCAATCCCATGTCGTAGCACATGTTGCCGAACTTTTCACAAAAGTTTTTAGACAAAAACAAGAACGAGATAATTGCTGTTCAATTAATAACCTTCTGAAGATATTACACAAAAAAAAACAAGATACCTCACCTATCAAAATAGTCTTCATACATACTGTAGTTTACATGAAATGGGATCATTCAGTACCAAAGTCGGTATTTGTAGAAAAATAGCATCTAAAAATGAGTTTCTGGTGGTTCATCAAAATGTTTACAAGTGAACGGATTCAGAAACCACGAACAAAACGATTTGTCATGTTTATGTTTGCATTTACCCCGTCTATTATGGATAATTCTACTTTGATCTGAATCTATACTAGAGCTTTCCGAGTCGCGGACTATACTGTCGTATCCACTTTCAGCTCTTCTGGATATAGCGGCTGGACTATGTTTGGATGTTCTGGGCGTGGAGTCGTGTCCGCTGTCATACTCCTCAAGTTTTTGACCTCCATCTCCTTGATTTCGACTTAGTTTGATAGCGGCTATTCCAGTTTCTAGATTCAAGATTGCACGATTCAATCTCTCTACTGTTAAAAAAAAAAGGATAAGATGAAATTCGGAAAATTATGACAAAAAAAAACAGAAGAGACCTAAAATCAAGACGATTAGGAAACATAAAGATTATAATTTGAGTAATTTCCTGAGAATAAATTTTTGTTTTACCTGAAGGAAGACTGTTAGGTGGAGGTGAAGATTGAGACGTGATAAAATCAGTAGCAATACTACAGGACGTCCCATTTTCGGGTAATCTAGAGGATATTTCTTCTCTCAAATTAGGATTTGAAGCTCCGTCTGGATGGCGCAAATTGGACAGATTATCATGATGATTGTGGTTGTACCTAAAATATGATTTATATAATAATCATAATCTGTATTTTTTTAATTGATATCTACACGAATTTGAACTTTTTTCTCAATCAATATAGAGCTTGTTGCACTCGGAAAATTGGAATTTGAAACCAAAAAGCCGCTACATAGTTTTTTACAAACATTTAGACATTATGGAGGAATTTTGTTATCAAAAGATACAGTCAAGACAAAAATTTATTGATGTCCTGGATAGCCAAGGATACAGATATATAGGGTGTCCCACGACGAGTTAAAACTATATGTATATGGCAAAATACTTATAACATCTCTAAAACTTTACAGAAAACATTTAATATCTGCATAACGATAAGGTTTAGGTTTAGGAAAGTGAACATGCCTCATTTCTTATCCCTGAAAGCATTAAAATAAAAAAACCGGGTGGTTCTGTTTATAAAAATAAAGAAATTTGATATTTATTAAGTTGAAATTTGAACACTTTTTATACACACCCTGTATAGAATGCAAACTTCATCAACATAGATTCAAATTCGTCTGACCTTGCTAAAAACAACAGAATAGGAACCATTTTCATATCTTTAAGGGTATCCTCATAAAAAAATAATTTATAAGGGGCTGCAACGGTCAAATTTTTTACAAAAATATTAATAACTCAAAAAGTATCTATTTTTCGAAAAAAGTTTTTAGACAAAATTTTACTGAAATTTCACGTAGATTTCAAAATTGTAGTAATATATAGGGTGTTCTGTTCAAAATAACAAAGTTACAGTCGACTTCGGGAAGAACCCGATTTTATTATAAATATTTTGCCATATACAGATAGTTTTAACTCGTCGTAAGATACCCTGTAAAGTGGAAGAAGTTTTCAATACAAAACAAATCCATTTAGGATGTGAATTGACTGAATTCAGAGAACTACTATCAGCAAGAGATAAGTATGAAAACTCTTCAACTGAAAAATCAATTTTAGACCACATATCTGAATCAAATCTCCGATCTTATAGATTTTAGGAAGGTAAATAACACATATAACGTTCACAAAGTACCAACTTCCAAAATTTCACGATATTTCGATAGTCATAAAAAAGTGACAACCATTTAAGTGAAGCTACTTTTGTTATTTTGGATTCAAAATTGGATTGCTCCTTGATGAAAAAAAAATACTGTACAAGCTCAGAAATGATTTTAAAAGTAGTATCCGGACTCTGCTTCATCGAAAAGAACCATTTGTTATTGGTTTGCTGAATTTGAACGTGGTCTTACAGACACCGATGATGGTGAACGTTCTGGTCTTCCAATTGAGGTGGTTACTCCAGAAAACATAAAAATAGTCCACAATATGGTTAGATATAATCGTAAATTGGAATTGCGTCAGATAGCTCATCCACTTTATAGTCCAGATCTGACTCTCAGTGACTACTGGCTATTCGCAAAAATGCTCTCCAGTAAAAAATTAAACTTAAATTAAGGATCAATTGCTGAAATTTTGAAGCAAATGTCAAATCCTTCCAAAAGCACGGCATCAAGAAATTAGAGAAGTGTTGGATTGCTCTTTAGGAAGAAGTAAATCTATTTTTGGCAAAAAATGTATCTGGATCAGTCAATTTATTTGTAAATTCCACTGTGAACAGAAATAGAACGTTATGTTTGAAATATTCGGCAAGCAACTTGAAAAGCGATTGAATACAAATCAATAAGGTATAATTACTGGAGATATACCACGGATCATATAACAGAGATTAGGAAATGAAGCAGAAAATGGCAGTAAGCCAGATCACCAGCTGAGAAAACATAACATATTGATAATAATTTGATAACTGAGTGAATTAACTTTTGATAACGGATTATTCAGTTTGGATATCAATCAAACGATCAAAAAGACCTATTTTGGATAATAAACCGATCAGAAAACAAGAAGTTGTGCACGACAAAATATGCAAAGAGAAAAAACTTTCCGCGCCAACGAATGTGTCATGTACCACGATACGAGGATTCATATGGAAGACCATCTCCTTATCCCAATCAAAGATTCAATCCTTGTTTTACCTACAATGCTTTTGGGTAGACCTAGTAGCCCAGTGCCGGTCTCAGATCTTCCAGAAAACTGATAACTAGCTCAAAGTACAAATAGAAACCCTTAGAAATCGACTGATTCAACGATGACAACCTAAGCAAGGAAAAGGATAATACAATGAATAAATGGAAAAGCAAACACTTAATGACAATAGCCACCTGGAATGTTACATTGGACATAAGATACTGAAGTTGTTGGACTTATTTCTTCAAAAGAATTTTCTTAGAAAACTAGAATATACATAAATTATACAGCACCCCTGGATTGGACCTCTATATTGAGAAATCCTGAAGCAAATCTGTACGCGAAGAGACAGTACAAGATGTTATGGTGATACCTGAACCTGGTTAACCTGCTAAGGAAATTACCTCACTTTTTCCTACCCGTTATCTCGAATTTTACGAAAAAATAGATCCTCAAATACTAGAATATATAAAAGAAAAGATCAATTAATTCATATCCCGCATCCACCAAATAATAGAACAAGTTCAAAACATCATGATGTAATCGGAAAGTTTTCAAAGGAAAATCCGCTCTGCCACTTTATCAAACGAGACTAAGACTTCATATGATCTCATATCTCATATCAGACATTTTGAAATACGCTCTCAACTAACAAAAATTGATATAGGAATATTGTACTCACTGTATACCAGCGATCTATAGAAGCTTGAATATATACAATCGCAACGTTTACAGATAATTCCACTAATTTAGCCGTTGAAAAAACCACTGAAAATCTAATATATATGGTGTATCAAGTTGAACAGAAACAGAAATAGAAGAAACCAAAATATCCAAGATAAAATAAGCAGCGCTCAAAGTGATCAAGACTTCGCTGGAGAGTCCACGTTGAAGACCTTGGTATAGGTCTTCGCGTTAACCAGGTTCAGGTATCATCATAACATCTTGTACTGTCTCTCCGCGTACAGATTTGTCTTGATTCTGCTCAGGATTTTATGTATACAGAGATCCAATCCAGGAGTTCCGTTTAAATTTTTAATTATTTTAAATTTAAATTTTTTCTAAGAAAATTCTTTTGAAGAAATAATTTCAGTATCTTATATCCTTTTTCTTGCTTAGGTTGTCATCGTTGAATCAGTCGATTTCTAAGGGTTTCTATCGGTACTTTGAGCTAGTTATCTCTTTTTTGGGAGATAGCCTGCTAAAGTAGCCTCCCATCTTTCCTTTTTTCCCCAATAGCGGCAATGGGCTACTTGGTCTACCCAAAAGCATTGTAGGTAAAACAAGGATTGAATCTTTGATTGGAACAAGGAGATGGAAGTCTTTCATATGAATCCTCGTTTATTATTCAAAATAGGTCTTTTTCATCGTTTGATTCATTTCTAAATTGAATAATCCGTTATTAAAAGTTAATTAACTCAGTTATCAAATTATTATTAATATGTTATGTTTTCTGGTTTACAGCCATTTCCTTCTTTAGTCCCTTATCTCTGTTATAAGGTCTGTTATAAGGTATCTCTTAAGTAATTATACCTTAATGATTTGTATTCAATCGCTTTCCAAGCTACTTGCCGAATATTTGAAACAAGACGCTCTATTTCCTTTCGCAGTGGAATTACAGATAAATTGCCTGATCCAGACGCATTTTTGGCAAAAATCGATTTACTTCTCCCTCAAAAGCAATAGAATCATTCCAAAGCTTCTCTAATTTCTTGATGCAGTGCTTGTGGAAGGTTTCATTTGCCTCCGAAATGGCTAGGATTGTAGGAACAAACTCTAAATTGTTTATAAGCAACAAACTTACGTCTCTCTACGTCTCTACAAATATCTGTATATTGAAACCCGTCTGGACATATGGTATAAGGCTTTGGAGATGAGCCAATAGAAATAATGTGATACAGCTTCACCAAAAAAAAATATTACGAAAGCTGTTGATCATATTAACCGGAACATCAACGGATACTTCAACTTGGGAAAATTATTTTTTGAATAGAATGCTAATCGTGCTATTTGGAAGATCCACAATCAGACAAATATACTTACTTTTGGAATCCTCCTCCAGAATCCAATTGACTCTTCTCGTAAATATTCTGAGTACTACTAAAAAACGATCCATCCATGTGCCAATTCTGAGACGCTGTTTGTCCGCACATATTTATTTTGCAGTTTTCGCAAAATTTTTGCTGCACGTAAACAGGTTCGCTGTATATGCTTCCATCGTCATTCCTTTCCTTTTCACTACCAAATAACATATCTGCAAGTGTCAAAGATTCACATCTAGTAAGAAACTTGTCATTTGTACTACATCTGGAAGAATCTAGATGACCTACTCTCGCTTTTGAAAGTTCGTTGCTATAAAGTTCATGAAGACGTGTTAGTTGATTCAATTTATTTGAAGGATCTTCAATGGTGTATGAAATCGGATTATCAACATCCTCATAGTCATTGAAATATCCGTTCGTATCTAAATGATACCTAGGTAATATCCGTTCAAGATCACTCAAAGCCGACATGGAATCCGTTAAATTTGATATTGCAGTTAAATTTTCTTGGCTAAGAATCCTAAGAGGGTGATCAAAGGGACTCTCCTGATCATCTTCCGGCAATGGATTTTCCATATACCCCATACACAATGCAATATCTTCTTCGGTTACTTGAAGACAACTATCTTGAGTCGGTACTGGTTCCAACGGTTCCTCCACTTCAATTATTTCTAATATTTCTTCTTGACCGTTCGCTTCTTCATAAGCAAGCTTCTGATAACTATTATATTCTGCATTGGATATCATTCTATCTTTCAGAATTTGATCTAGACTTTCGAGGGATACTTCTCGACTGCTTAAGGGTTGTATGAGTGGAAGAGCTGGAGGTAATTTCGGTTCATCTTCATCTTCACCATCTTCTTCAATAGCAGGGGGTATACTAGGACTTTTTGGGATTTCTTGGGTATCGATTTGCTTCAAATTATCTGGTCTAATTGATTTCATGTCCTGTGGAAAAAACATATGGTTATATATCATCTATAAATATATACCATGATAAAAAGAGTTTTAACTTATTGAAGATGTTTACAGAGAAAATCTGCATCACCACCTCAGTATAAAAGTAGACAAACTCTTATGCGAACTTAATGACCTTGGCCTGCCTTTTAGAATACAGTTTGTGACATAATATAAAGGTGACTCAATTACCATCCCTAGAAACGAAAAAATCTCAAATCCATCAAGCCCATCGGAGGAAAAACAGAGAAGATAGCTGGGATTTACACTAGATAGCAAAATCCTCTTGACAAAATGAGAAGAAGATAACTATAAAGACACGAAAGTTCAGATGTTGTTCAGATATTTCTCAAAGACTTGTATCTCACAGATCTTGCTGTGGATGTATATGAGATCCATAATCACGTATGGGGCAGTGGTTTGGAGTACAGTACTCCATGAAAATAACGAAGGAACAAAAACTGGTTTGCATGTGTGCAATGAGGGCAATGAGATGATGGTAAAGTAACCGGTTTTCACAGGTTTTTGTCTAGTTATTAATAAGAAATGAAGGATTGTTCATAGCTTAAAAAAACTGTCTACATCATTGAGACTTGTAGAAATAAGAGAATGCAAAATCTACAAATAATTATTACCTCATCTACTCCATTAGTGTGTTCACTAGATTTGAACTGCGTTAATTCTTTCACGGATTCCTTCAATTTTACGTGTGACGCCCTCGGAATAACATGTCTTGATTTTTGTATTTGTATCGTTTGATGTTCCACCCACTTTCTTATCATGTTTTTCTTGTGACTGTCCATATATCCATATGATGAGCTGCCATCTTCTTTCATGGGACCATCTATCCAAGTTTCACATTTACGTATGTGACATTTTTCTTTCATAAGATGAAAAGCTTCGACCACCTAAGATAATCAACAATTTTTTAAATTCAATGTTATTCAGTTCTATCAACTAGTGCTAATGCTCTTCAAAAAGTATTACCTCATTGTCAAAATGTATTTGGTTAGAAATTTGATTAATTTTCTATGAATAAGTTAGTATGAATGAAATAAGGCGTTGCAAATTATTCGAAACGTGTTTTGCTATTCGTAATATTGCACTTTAGCGCAATTTCAACCACGATCATCAAATTGTTGTTTGTTTCATACTAAGCTCTTCAATAGCTCAGTGCCAATACTTATTTAACTTTGATAAACAGGATCCTATAATGATTAGACAAGATTTTTGAGAAACTTGACCAGAAACGAAAGTTCCAATTTTTTTAATGTATCTGTTTTATTGATGTCAATATCAAAGGGGAGAAAGTGGTTAAAGAGTGATCTGAATTATAAATATGCTCAATTGATTGGTATTGATATCAATGGATGATATTTTGAAAAACAAAGAAGCCATATCCAATTGTAAATATTAGTTTTTATTGGGCTCTCGATACATAAGTAGCATTTACCTTTGATTTGGATACTCGGGGTCCGTCTATCCATTGTTCATCACTACACTCATTTTTGGAATACTTAGGCAAATCCGTTCTAACTTTCGCAGCATCTTTTCGACTTGGCGAAAATTTCGTGGAACAGTTATGACTTGGAGAACTTTTATAATTCGAATTATTTCTTGAAATGTTTCTCGATTGGATAACTTTGTCTTCAGATTTAATCAACTTTGAAGACTGAGGCTTCTCTTCGGCTATAGAACCTGAAAATAATATCTAAAGAGCTAGCTAATCTTGATAATGATGATAGTTCACCTCTTAAAGCTTTACTCATCGAGCATCGATTGTCACCTGAGTTGAGGCTTGGTATGTATACGGGCGGATGTTCTCCATCTGTTGCATCGTCGGCTCTACCAACGTATATAACAGTATCAGCGGATAAATCACTACTTGATGGATCCGGTTCACTACTAGTACCTGCTGTTTTGGAACCATCTTCACCAGAGCTACCTAAAATCATTTTGTCAATAAATCATTATGATATAAATAATTGGAAACGACATACATCAAGATTTAAATTCAACATGAAACGATTTAGAGTTTCATAAGAATTTTTAAAAATGAGAAAAAACCATTGTATTTTCTCTTCCAAAATATATTCAAGCTCATTTTTAACAAATCCTGAAACTGCACTTTCTCTCGACATTGATACGATTTTAAGAAATTGTCCTATTAAATTTCACTCAACTTTTTGTTTAGCTTGCCGCTGAGGCATTCGAGGAAATGTAATGTTTTGTTTCTGTCTTTGAATCGTAAATAACGATATCCCACTGGTTTATAGCCATATTTCCTCAATCCAATGGACTTAATCGACTAAATAACAGGCTGCAGATAAAGAAAATGGAATGATTCAGCTTATAGTCGCTTTTTTACTTCTCTGTTAATACAGTGACCTCAGAGCAATCGCGGAATATGAGGTAAAAAGTAATCTATGAGAAGAAAACTCAGTAATTAAATTTAAACCTTCATTCGATATAGTTATTTTAGAGAAAAACAAGAAGAACAATTTAAGTGATTTAAACTCAGTGTCCAATCAATTCCAGCATTGATTTTTTGTTAATGCTACGACCATATTATATTAACCATTTTCACAAGAACAAATTTTTTGTTCTAGTTTTTTCTTAAAAAAAATTAAAAACAAAAGCTTCATAGAATAGTAGTTTTCTTATTGGATCATATAACTGGAGGTAGAACGATGTTTTTCTCATCTAAAACATGTCACATTGAATGATCAACTTCTTTGGCTTTTCATCAATATCATTCTCAAAAATAATTTCACATGAACATAACAATTATAGAAGACTTATAGAAATATCAACAAATATTTTAAATACTTTAGAGTGAGTTTGAGTCGCACAAAATTTGATCGAGACGTCTTACTTTAGAATCTGCTTCTCAATTTTTAAAACGAACGCTACTAACAGACACATAGAAGTGAACAGGGTACAATAGAAGTTTTATTTCACGCTCAGAAGCGCAGCAAACAAATTTAGTATCAACAATTATTTATCAGACATTTTACTTTGCTATAATCACCGCTTTTAAGAAAGAATTTTAGCCTGAAACAACATTTACTACGAAAATTCACTAGAGACCAGTTCCAGGTCCCTTAACAGGTTTTATCTAAATTTCTTAGTTTGAAACTCTTTCGACATTATTAGAAACCTATGCTTTGAGGGTAGTGGGTTCCGTGTTTCCCATTTGCTCAAAGACCTCGTGGGGAAGAGGAGGATTTGTCATGGTCCTTGCTCTTTCAGGATCCTTGAAATTTCGTCGCGTTTCTCGCGACACCAGATTAAAGCCCAGATACCATTCATCCATCGGTATGATTGTTTGCACCTTTCCAAATGGGAGAATGGTGACCACTGGGCCTCCTCAATAACGTCAAGTTTCAACGGTGGAATTTAGTTACATTCAATTAAATACTATGTCATGTAAACATTCAACCCATATTTGAAAAAATATTTGTGAGATTATTTACTTAAACTTACCTCCTGATCCATTTCCAGTAGCAGTAGAAACAAACTTGATCCTTTTTCGCCTCATCCTGTGTATCCTGGAAGCCAACTGTACCGTTGTGAGTGTATCCAAGTAGTTACTAGCTAAAGGTGATACGTGAGCTATCATTGTAGCATGACAAGTTACAGAACCAAGACATTCTTTTAACAAACGTGTTAATTTGTGCTCTTTGTACGGAAGATGTTTTTGACCATTGAATATAGCAAGAATAATATTACCAACTCCTGATAACGGGATTCCGCCACTAGATTTTCCACGGTCTGAGTTACCTAAGTCTATGAGATGTAAACGGCTTCTACCTCCTGCAACTATGAAACATACGATTCGTATCAACAGACAATTATAAGAATAACTGAGACATGATAATATTTCAATTCATATAAGAATATACAGCGTGAATAGTTATTACTATCAGTATCACATCCCTTTGGTATGCTGTGAATTGCTACAATGAAATTTATGCGAAATCTGTCCAATGTTATACAACATATGTTAACTGCTATGTAGTTTCGGGTAACTGATAGCTTTTCGTTACTACCAAGCTTTATTGGATCCAGATCAGCCATCTTGGGTGAAATCGTGCCTATTTTTTCTCAATAATGGACTGTGACTGTGAATCAAATACAATTAACTCTTTGTTTACTATTTATAAGTGATGTTTAATAGAACTCATCTGCGAAGATAGCGTTACTCTGCCCATTACGCCATTTCTGATGCTGCAATGCTTGAGCTTAGGTATGAATTGTACTCTTCTTAAAAGTTTACTGGATGTAAAATCAACATTATCGTTTTTTTATCGCAAATATTTATGACGAAACACTTCTAGGATTGAAAAATCTGCTTCTCAAGTTTCTGGTGGTATTACAAGAATTTTTTCGAGTTGTAAGCCCGATTATCAATAACGGTTGTTATTCTGGGTCTTCCAGTTTGTTTACCAACTGTTTCTATTTTCTGGAATAAATGAAGAATTCTCAAATTGATACATTCAGTAGATTCGCAATATTCGCCCTCTCCGGATAATACAATAGCCTGAAATGACTATATTATTCTCAATTTTTTTCTCAGCATCATCAAAACTACATCTGACATATTCTTTTCTATTTTTTCAAATTATCATATCAAAGATATTTACTGAAAATTTAGCAACAAAAATAGAGAAAATAATTGTATCGAAGTTACATTTTGTTTTTGACTTCATGGTACTGAGAATAGGAATTTATATTTGATATTTTGTGAGCTTGATAACAAAATATGATTTTATCGTTTAGTAGCTCAAAACTATCTCCCTGGATTTCTAGTTTTGGTTCAATTATTTTTGTGGATTATGTATTAATAAATTTATATCAATATTCTTTAAAATACAATAGGTATTTAGTCGTGTTCTCAAAAACGGATATTTATTTTCATAAATTATAAATGGCGCAGTCATTAGGATACAAGTGAGTCTTTTAAAAAGAAAAAAGTTGGCAGCCCTGCTTGCAATATTCAGTGCTGCCATCTTAGAAGTGCCATTTTTTGTCTGTGTCACGTTAAATGTTTCGAGCAAATCGAGAAATTTTTCACTGATTTTGTTATGCATAAAATCTACCCAATTGAATGTGATCACAACGCTTCTGATTCTAAACACTTACTCATATGATGCGATATTTAAGGGCATCAACTCCCAATGAATTATTTGATGCAATACGCTAAAATATTCACTTGTGTGGATTAAGGATAGACTGAATTGTTGCTCTAATTATTAACTCACCTCCTCCTTTTCCAGCGACGCTGTATTGATAGACATGTAGAGTAAATAAAAAATGTGAGTCTCTGGAATCTTCTCTGTGACAAGATCTACAATCAATCGCAGCATCTAAATAATGAGCTGCTCTTTCTGCACTTGGTACACGTAATTCGCAGTGGGGTGGTTGGTTACCAAATAGATGATCATCTCTAAGATACATTCCCGGTGATTGTTCAGAATCTGAAATCAAGAAATTGTAGTGAGAAGTTGACTAATATTGATAAGAAAATATATAAAGCGAGTTTTATGTATGGAACGCCTCGATTATCTCGAGAACGGCTTGTACGATTTTTACATTTTCACATCATTAGATCTGCAAACTCTTCACGTCTATTAGAATCGTCATCTGATAACTCTTGAATCAACGTTACTTTGTGTGGATGAAACTTAGTTGGCGGCCCTGCTTGTAATAATCAGTGCTGCCATCTTAGAAGTGCTGTTTTTCCCTGCGTCACGTTAAAAGTTTCAAGCGGTAAATTAAGTTCAATCTTGGAACAGTATGTTGCTATTTCACACGCGAGCCATAGGTATGGATGGATTTATTTGTTCTATACTAACTTAAGATATAAAAACTCTGTTATTGATAAAGATAAAACGAATTTATAGAAGGTGTCTCATTTATAATATATGATTACAATGTTCACATAAAAGTCTCAATGCTCAAAGTGTAGCTTTTCGTATTCTATGGTTTTGATCCAATGTTTAGGAAGAACTTGGTAAAATTATTCTTCGAGCTTAAGTCAAAAAAGTTGTCGTACTGCAATTTGGATTCAAATTTGTCCTGCTCAAAAATTTCCCAATGGATCTCAATAAAAAGAGACTTCACGTTGCAATGTCTGGGATAAATATTGGATGTAGTAGGTAGCAAATTCTTCGATATTATTCTAACTTTTGTCTTTTTGTGAAATAACTCGCTTCCGTTTAACTAGACCTGAATGTTTCTACCTTAAAATCTAATAGATTCCCGGAATGTATATTTTAGAAACTGATCATATTACAGCTTAAGGGAATGAAAATTATAACAAAAGTGACCTCGAGAAACACGTGGAAATTATTTTTAAAATTTTTGATCCACTACTGAAAAGAATATTTCACACTCTAATATAAAAAATACATAAGTTTTTAATATTCACCCATTCAAGTGGCACTTTATATAAAACAAAAAAATTCTTCAGCGAATTGTACGCATTTTTCATTTACAAGTTTTAGTCTATCTCTCCAAATAACAGGTAAGGGGAAGTGATAACCTTGTTATGGAAAAAACTTTGTAAGTTCGGTTCTTCTACGAACTTTTCAAGCGAAAAAGCTTTCGTTCAGCAATATCTTCTTGCCAATTCTCCGTTGATACATGAATATTTCTAGTATCAACCGAGGATCTGGACCTACCAACACCTCCCTCATCACCAAGTTATATCCGTCGTTCTTCAAGTTCATTAGATCAGCACAAATTGTTTCCGTGAACTACTTTTATCACCAAATGCCCATTTTGATCGTTAAATACTTTGTTGTTCACTTGATCAATTCTCTAAATCTAGTTTCTTGGTGGTGAAAATATAAAAAAACAATTTTCGATTTTAATAGAGAGTTTTTAAACGGCTATAAGATTGTTGTGTTCAGCCGATCAATAACTAGATTCATAATGTGAGTGTTGCAATTTTATATCAACTACAAGCTGTTACAAATTCTGTTATAGCCGATTCTTCCATAGTAATCTCGCGAGAAAGTAATATTAAGTGAAAAACCCGGTATACAATCAGATTATAAATATCAAGTATTCATAAAGATGCTCGTAAATAAAGAACGTTTTAAGCTCCTTAAAACTCCATGAAATTCATCCCTTTATTCAGTATACTCGAAAAAAAGGTCGTAAAAATGTTATAAGAAAGCTCTTCGGAAGTTTTCGATAACAATAAACCACATCTGCTACACGATGACAGGCTGTTGGCAATATGAAAGACACCTTGTTTCCTTGCTGAAACTTCTCTGGGACATTGTTGTCGCTAATAACATCAACACCCTCGTCTACATCTGATACTTGTGTGTAATTTCAATTTTAAACATAAACATGACTGAGGATTCGGGATGTTCGAGGTGGTATATTCGGTGTCAGTGATGTTATGAATAGTTGAATATATTTGTTTCGAAAACAGTGATAGGTATAGAACAAATACTTTACCGAGTCTCTATGAAAATAGTCGATTTGAAAATGCACAGAAAAAAGTGAAAATCAGAATTTTTATTAGATTTCAGTATCACCATATCGATAAATCTCAAATCCAATACAGATCAAAATGCAAATATGACCACCCTAAGGGATTCGATGATTAGCCCATACCCATACCCCCATAGCTCGTTTCGATAACTAGGTTATCGTCTTCAGAGACACTACATTGTGGGTGCAGTATTTTCAGTGTGAATATCACTAGCGGTTATGTCTTACCTCAGTGCTTATCAAATCCACATTTCTTCAATCTAAAAAGTGATGTACTATCAATATTAAATGTATATTCTTCTCATTTCCAACATGCATGACTACATTTATGGTTTACTACCTTCCCTGTACTCCGGAAGTCGAAGTCCAGCATTCTCACCATAGTATATGTGATCTTCTTCCTTCTGGGCTGTTAATTTTTGCATTCTTAACAAGTACTGTCTTATTCTTTCTTATCTACCTTGATTTATCCTGTATTTCACTCTACTGTTTATTATCTGCATTCCCTATTGTATCGTGTGGAATTTTGCATTGAATACTCCTCGATTTCTTCATTTCGTCTATTCACATCATCTGTAGTATCTGTTTCTGCTACGTTTTTAATGGTAGGTCTCACAGTCGTTATGTACTTTAGTTATTTATTAATAAAAAAAAGCACGAAAAACAAATTTTAACTGGCGCAGTCAGTAGGATACGCGTTTGTATTTGAAAAGAAAAACTTATTTACTTTTAATCGCTTTTGGTTCAGATTATAGGCATTGTCTACAATCTATGAACATTTATATACAGTAAATAAATAAGAGATCATCGAAGTAACCATCCAAGCGACGAAACTGTTGAAGAATCTTGACTCTACAGTTGTTTTTGTAACGATTGTCAATGAAAAACGGCAGTTTTTCGTTGTGAGCGGTTGGACCTTCATTTCGTCTATTCAAATCTTCAGTAGTATCTGTTTCTGCTACGTTTTTAATGATAGGTCTTACAGTCGTTTCATACTTCTTCATTTACACTTGGTATCAAGTACTTTAATTATTCATTAATGAAAAAAAGGCACGAAAAACAATTAAAGTAACTCAAAAGTTACTAAGATGTAGAAGCTGACTGCAACCACATATTGAAGATGACGAAACTAAAGAAATAAACGACAATAAGAACACAAAGTCTCATGAAATATTAAGTAGATAGCTTGAATAACGAACTTATAGTTGAACAATTTCAAAATGGTTAGGATAGGTGGTTTGATAAAGATTGTGGAGAAGCATTGAGAAAAAGAAACAGGTCAAGAGAGGAATATACAGATCAAAGGAAAAACGCAGATATAAGTGAAAAAAAATTTGAAATTGATAGAAGAAAATTATATGAACAGAGATATAAGAAATTTGTATCAAGATACAAAAAAGGATCAGTCATGGTTGAGCAGAGATAATATCGAAGTGAAAACGGTTGTCTAATAGAAAGCAGTAAAGGAAAACTGAATAGGTAGAGGTAATACTTTGATGAACTGCTATGTGATGAAATAGAGGAAAACGGAGCCACAGAAAGAGAGAGACTTACAGAAGTCACAGAAGAAAAAAGCAGTAGAGAGTTTCCAAATCATTATTTTCCAACTATATCTTTGGGGCATTCTGAAATTCGAGAAGTTTCCATTGTTTGTTTCCATAGCTTGTTATTTTCTCTTTTCTTTTCATTGAATGAGGAGTTGAAGAACTGACCGAACTATTTACATTGTTCAACACCAATCATCTCGATAGTTATTACGTTAAAATTTCAATTTGGTTTACAAAATAAAGAGGAGTTTGTAGTTTGAACTTTTCATATTCTAATAATCGTTATACTTTTCTCAAAAATTTGGAGGACATTGAAAAAATAAGGAAGAAATTCAATAAAAAATAACTTTAAAGATCGCTTTTATATTTCAGCTCAAAATTGATTCACTTTATTATAGAATACAAAAAATGGAATTTTTATGTGAAATATATTTAATAAAAACAAAAAGATCAGACTTTCATATGAGTAGAGACATGAACTTATTTGCAGAATGTCAAATTTTTCCTATAAATAACTAGTCAACATATGGTATACGAAGTGTACGTACAACGACGTTTATCATGGAAAAGATTAAATATAAACAAAGGTAGAATGATGAATGAGGTATCAAGGTGTAAGTGAAACACAATCCGTCATAGTCTCGGTACAAGGGGTGAAAAGCATGGATACGAATCTACACGGCCTTAATGTACAACACAACTGAAAATACTTTACACGATTATTGATTGAAATATGGGGTCGGATCGAAATTTCCAATCATTCATTTCCATTTATTATAATCAATGTCTTTTCATCTAATTTTCATGAATAAACGTGTTGTAATTTCGTTATATTGTATCTAGAAAAATCATAACTAAGAGATTGAACAATTTATAATCCATTGAGATAACGATGCACCAACTCGGAAGAGGGATATTTCAGGTAAACGAAAAGGTAGCCCGAGTACTTAATAAAACTCGTGACCGATTCGATAAGAGTATTAACTGAAACTCAGTATCTAATCCACTTTGTGAAATTGAGAAATCTAAAATTAAAATCTAATTTTTCTAAATCCTTTAAATTGCATTTGAACATGAGGTAAGTACAATATATGATAAAGAAATGAGTAAGATTTAAACCTTTAAGTTGATCTATCAGATTATAACTGGGACATCAACCACAGAGCAGTGGAGGTGGTCGTTGATTTATCAATGAAGGATATCAAAAACGCATTCAACTGCACACCATGAGAATCACGTAATAACGAAAAAATAGCAAAATAATGAACTACATTACAGATAGAACAATTATGATAGATATTGAGGGACAAATGGGACAAATATGACATGTAGTGTTCTGCAGGACTTGGTTCTTGAACCAACCTTCTGGAACATACTTTATGACGACCTGCTGAGACTCAACAGTCCAAAAGACGTTACTTTAAATGGTTATGTGGACGATATAGCCGTAGAAGATATATAGAAGACTTACAAATAGAAACTGACACTCCATGACAAACATAAAAGAATGTCTACACAAGAAATGAATCGAATTAGCTGTAGAAAAAAACAGAGATAGTGATAAATAGTGTTGGGAAGTAGCGCTTCAATATCACTGTATGCGCTGCAATTGAAATGAGAGGGAAGCATGTCGAGGTCTCCAAAGGGATAATATAGGAGAAGGAGGAAATCCTAATTATCAGTGAACAGTCATTGATAGACCTACTAATGGACAAGAAAAAGAAGATGGGAAATACCAGATATAAAAATATGGACGATAAGGAATCATAGAAACTTTATCCGATTACTCACGGATCATGGCAACTGGAGATTCTTTACGTGAAAAATTGGGTAAACAAATGATGATTAATGCAGTCACTGTAGAGGAGTAGATACTGTACAACATACTCTCCAAATTGGAAAGAAGAGAGACGGGATTGTCGCCGAACTATCAATACCAGAACCACAACTAGAACTATCATATCATAGATGATTAAAGATCCGGATAAAAGGGGAGCAACAGGCAAAATAATAGAAGTGAATTGAAAGTTCATTGCTCATTCAGCTTTATCTCGTGATGTGAGTGTCAGGCTTCGAGGATAAAAGCCCTCATACCTTTCGACATATGGCTGCTAACTATCCATAGAGAAATCACAGTCAAGAAGAAACCATCCCAACAACCACGGTCCAAAAATTGTCGAGGAAGTGAGATCTGCGTTTATTTTTCATTTTGAAAACATATTGTATTGGAACGAAGATTTGAAAAGAAGGAGGAAAATATAGATAAATGGATATGAGTCATTGAAATTAACTAAAACTAAAATAGAAGTCATAAACGCTCAAATGGATCCAGGCGAAGAAATCAACAACAGAATTGGAATGGCCCGAAAGGCATTTATCAAGTATTTCTCAATGTTCCTCCACGTCAGAATAGGATTCATGGAATGTTATGTGTGGTCAGTACCGCTGGAAACTTTGACCTTGAAAGCTCAAATGATTAAAAAACTTAAGGCATTTGAGATGTGGCTTTATAGACGCATCCTGGAGATACCATGGACTGACAGAATCACCAACGACGAAGTACTTAGACTCATTGGTCACAAAAGAGAGCTGTACAATTATTAAGATACGAAAAACATCTTACGCAACGACAAATACCAACTGCTACAGAGCATAATGGGACAGAGACGCATTTAAAAACGTGGTCGCTGACGTTCAATTAGAATACGGCATGAGATGAAGGAGAAGAAGAGAATTGAAGCTAGTTGTTATGGATAGGTTCAATCCTCATCGTCCAAAATCTCTTTTGCTTCCAATTCGTTCAGCAATGTAATGAAATCTTTCTTTGTCAAGTTTGTATCTGTTTGTGAGTCTTGGTATTTCTTTTGTCTTAATCTTTCTGTTAGCTTAGCTCTTGCTGTTATGGGGCATTTTGTTAATTATATTTTCATGCCTCTTCCTTTTTCCTTTCATTGTTATCTTTTCTCTGTTAATGTTGTTGGATAATTATTTTATAACATTTGTTGAATCAACGTTTAAAATTATGTGTTTGTGCTAACATCTCCAATTTATTGATGTCTAATTTAGTATTCTGTATTCGTAGTATTATGTCTTTGTCTTATGTAGATACCGATGGTTTTAGAAACGTCTTTATCGCTTGCATCTGTATAAATCTATACGTCTGGTGTGATGGATTGGTATAATTGTTTAGGTGGTGGGTTGTGGTTGTTCTTTGGTTATAACGCGTGAGTTATATTTTATCTTGTGTGTCTAGGGGTCATTAATACGTCGAGCGCAGATATGAGTGCCGTTCTGTAGGCCTTTGTGATAGCTAACAGGAAGGGTATCCCCACAGCAGCTAACTGCTTGACTATTATAGTGTCAGTAGTTTATCTTCTCTATATCTCCGCTCTATACAGCAGCGTTGGTTTCACCGCTTTTCCATAGATGTATCTGCCAGCTATGATAAAAAGCAATTGTGGAACAAGAGATTATTGGTGCGCTTACCATTCGCATAACCTGCTAAAAGATCTTTGAGCTGATTCGTCGGACCACATATCTCCACTGCTGATACTCTAACTGAAAATCTAGCACCGGTCTTCTGTCTTTGTTCGTTAATTCCTTTGAAGAGCCAAGATATTGCACAAGGTATGATTCCAGGTGTATTGGCGTTCTCCGGACTTCCTATCATAGTATAAGACTTTCCTGCAACAAAATTCAATAGTTATCCAGAGAATGGGATCGTCTATATTAAATTACAAGCGAAAATGAAATTACTGATAGGTATATGTTAATTGAATGAATTGAAAAAAAGTAGTTTTCTTATAATTTTTATGAAAGATTAAATGTTCAGTACGTTTATGACAAACAATGACTATCCATCATATTCCTGGAATTGTCTTTTCCAGTCGACGATCGAAATGAAATTACTGGATTCACCTGTCCATTTAGTAGGAATATATTTACTGCTGTTGTTTATGCACCATCTTCTGTTGACTAGTTTTTGATGTAACGTCTACCATCCAAGTTGATCCGGGTACTCCAGTTGATAATCTTCAAACTATCGAGCATACAATCGGCTACACCAGGACCTAGCAGACTACAAAAAACAATGTTTTTAAAATTTTCTACCACCAACTCTAATTCAAAAACTGATTTGGAATGTACATACCAACATAGTAGAGATTCAAATCCAATAAATTTCATATTATCTCATCGTGAATAATTTGGGAACTTTGGATCAAAGAACTATTTTAAAATAATGGAAAATCGATAAAATCTCATTATTCTCGCGGTCAATTTGAACTCTACCAAGGATCATGGGATATTACATAAAAAACAACATATATTGAAATATGATATGGCTACTGAAAGAAGTGAAATCGATCCTCAAGTTGCTTGAAAATATTTATAACTGTTAACTCTAAGGATATGAACCTCATAAAAAAGGTAAAATTATCGATATTTTTCGGTTCACTCTATTAAGTAGTTTTCTGGGAAATCTCATCTCTACAATCTCCAGATCAACTTTGCAGCTCTTACTATTGAATTCTTTCAACAAGTAAACCAAAAAAAAAATATATCGTTATTTATGACAGTAGAGACAATAATATTTTGTAACACCTGTAGCAATAATTATCGTTTTTTTTGTGTTTCTTAACACAAACTTACCTGAATGATAGGTTGTTAATTGTTTAATTAAATCAGTTTAACCCACCGATTTCGAGGGCTTAATTCAATTATAGTTTGAGGACGTTTAAACTTGGTTTAACACACTGTGCAATTGAAAAAAATAGAATTAAGTCTTGAGGTGCAGGTGGCAATGCTTAGGGTTGTAGCTTATAATATTCAAAAAATAAATATGTCGATTTAGATATTAGTTTTTTTACATGACATGTTCAATTTATATCAATTTTCGTTCTCATCCAATCATTTCTAGTAGCAATATTCTGTATATAAGACAGTTATGTAAGTTGTCCTCGACTTCTTGATGTGATTATAGTGGAAAAACTTCATTTGAGTTCAGTGAATTGCCTCTTTCTCCAACGCACAACCACTTCCATTAAACTTTTATAGTCTTGGAATAATGTCAAGAACAATAGACCAGGAAATGATAATCGAAAAACATAGCTCTAACCCTATCGGGCATCGAATAAATCAAATTCTGGACATATTTCACCGGCAATTCTTCTCGAAGTACAATTTGGAGCTGATTTGAATCACTAGAAAGAAGATGACGATGTCTAACACGCCTCTCTAAACTATCCCACAAATACTCTATCGGATTCATATCGAGATATCGTGCAGGCCAATCCAGAACTGTAATTTCCACTTGCTCCAAGTAACAAATATGTTAACGAGCATTATCCTGCATTAAACTAAACTGCTCACCAATTACATGAAGCAAATGGAATGACAGTCTCTAAGAGGACTTTCTCGATGTACCTCCGAGCAGTAAGAGCCTCATTAACATAATAAGTTAGATACGGTCGTGGAAATTAATACCACTCCAAACCATAACTGATCTCGTTTCAAAAGGCCCTGATTCACGAATGGTACATTGAGCAAATTGCTCCCCTGGTCGTCTCCATACTCTGTCTCGATAGTTTGAGTGCTATAGACCAAATCGAGACTCATCCGTGAATCAAACAGTTCAGAGTCTCAGTCTCCGAGCCACTTCAAATCTTCACATTTCACAGCTTAAACAATCGATTGTCTACTACCGTTTTTGCCCTCAGTCGCCCACTAAAGGTCCTCCTATCGTAGCAACCAGTCTTCCGGAGATGGAGATGGAGATGGAGTGCATCGTGAATTGTAGACCCCACTACCCCAAGAGTTTCGGCAATGTACAGCCTTCTCTGGCCAAAGCATAAGCTCGGGCTGTGTCAAAATTTGAAAAACCCATTATTCTGGACCAAAATGGAAAATAGCTTGTCCATTAATCACAGAAAAGGCTTGGTTAATAACTTAAAGTTGTTTAAATGTGCGAAAAACTATTTACAGTTTACAGGTAAATAAATTTCAAGACAAATAAATCAAATCTGAGTTTTATTTGAATTTTTATTGATCCTGAAGGATTAGTTCATTGGACTTAAGCCCTACATTCTCTGTAATAACTAGAATACTTACAAAAACGAACAAATTGCTGAAAATTAGCTTTTCATAAGAAATTGTTTTTTGTTTTAATTGTATCAAAAATATATAGAAATTTGGGCGCTTTCGTGACAAAAATATATTGCATTTTTCACTATCAAATTGATATATCTAAAGTTTTGCAAGCATGGAAAATTTGCAATTTGATAGAAGTATCGGAATAGAACGGCAATGCATACCAAACTCTGTATCGGATTCAGCCGTTTTTCAGAGGCCGATAAGCTTTCTAAATCCCTTTTCAGAATAAATACAGCTCCCATAAAGAGGGTATATCTCCTTTGGTGAGATTAACTCTATTTTCAAGACTTTATTCTGTAGTTTAGAAGACTCAAGGCAATGGTGTCTTTAAACTCTTATTATGTGCTGAAATCAGGATATTGAGCGGTTAGTTTCAACTTAAATGAGTGGAATGAAATGGGGTTGTAATTCTGAAAAGGATTTGTTCAATACAAATAAATGAATCAATTAATTTCAACAAAACTAGTCTCACTAGGAACAATTATTTCTAGATGAAATATATTGTATATATTTATACTGTTTTTCTACATAAAAAATATATTGAGGTGAACTATAGAGTTTTATCTATGGATTTTTTGTTCGCGAGGATCTTGTGGTGATATCTACATTGTTGTCATATCTTTCCTTTCTCTGAACAATGAACACAAAGAACTTTATTATTTCACATGAATTTTGTTATAAGATTTTGGTTAGGATATAAATTATTATTGTAAAAATATATCACAATCAATGTACGTTTTCAGTTCATTATAAATCAAGTACTTTTGATTAATTAGCGTATATCTCCAGTTCTGAATCTTTTTATTGTATTTTCTTTTCTCATATCATCTTGTAGGTTGTTATATAATATAGTCTCTAAGGCCGGGTTTCTTCACTTCCCAATAAAGTCTCTACGAACTATTATTTACTCAATTCACCCAAAAATTAGGTGTCTTTAGCTTGTAATAAAGTAAACCCCCGATTAAATCAAGTTATTTGTCAAATAAGTTATTAGGCAGTCAATTAAAGAGCTTAGTAGAAACTTAACCTTTAATATACATAAAAAATGGTTTGTTTGTTTATTGTACCAATATTTGATTAGTTCATTTTTGGAAATATTCGTCATACAAATAATTAAAAATCAATATGCTTTTCAAGAATTAGAAGATTGGTTTGATGAAAAATTGAATCCTTCACTTTGGATTTACACACTCAGACTCAACATCTCTTTTGTACCATTAGCAAATTTCGCGTCATTCCAGAACACTTGAAATTTTCGATTTGTGGCGAGGTTTTCAGTGAAAGTGGCTGTAAAGAATCAGGGAAGCAGAATTCAGAGCGTCTACTTGATAAATCTTAAGATGCGTTTACATCTGATATTTTTTCATGATATTTGTCTGATTTTTTTGGATGGTGAACGTTTTGGTCTTCCAATTGAAGAGGTTATTCCAAGAAATATTAAGATAGTCCCTCAATTGGTTACATCTAATCGTTATTTGGAATGAGATAGCTCAGAGTTTAGTATGTTTACAATTTTGTATGAACGTTTGACCATTTTTTTCAAAGTAAATGTCTCGTTTACTCACAGTTGTTAAAAACAACAACGAGTTGATGATTCAGAGCAGCGTTTGGTCATGTTTACATGTGATAAATCATATTTTTTGCATCGATATGTAACAATGGATGAATCATTTCATTCCGGAATCAAAACGATCATCATCAGTGTGAACTGTAGCTGGCGAACCACGTTCTAAGCGTCCAGAGACACAACAATCAGCTTTAGTATTTTGGGATGCGCATGGAATATTGTTTATCGACTATCTCCAAAAGGAAGAAATAATCAATAACGAATAAGACATAGAGTTTTGGATCGTTTAAATGCACGGTTTCACCAAGACAATGCACCGATTCACAAGTCGATGGCAACGATAGTTAAATAGAACGAATCGTTTCCTCATCCATCAAATAGTCCAGATCTGGCCCCCAGTCACTACTGGCTATTCACTTATCTCAAAAAAATGCTCGTCGGTAAGAAATACAGCTCAAATGAATAATCAGTTGCTGGAACTGAAGCATATTTTTAAGCAAAAGACAAATCTTACTAAAAGCACGGCATCGAGTAGTTAAAGAAGCGTTGGAATGATTGCATTGCTCTAGAGAGAATCAATTTTTGTCTTAGTTAAACACACGAATTATTGAGTGATGTTTCATCTATACTTTTAAGTGAACACTACAGATTCTGCAAGTTTCTAGTTGACTAGTCTCCTACTGCAAAATTAGGTGTCTGGGAACAAATCGGGGTAGCTGATGTCCATCGTTTGTATACTTATAATCTATTGAAACCAGTATACAGCGTGAACCCTTGACCCGTCCACGTATTTTTGAGTGGTTTAAAAGTATTCAATAAAGTCAAGAAGTTGTTGAAGATGATTTACCTTCGGGTCGACCTTCCAAATTAATGATGAAAACATGGAAAAAGTCGGTAAACTATTTAGATCTGACTGTCGGCTAAGTATTCGTAGGATTGCTCAATCTATGGAAATTGACAAAACTGGTCACTCAAATCCTATCTTTTGAAAAACAACGAGCTCGCGTTGTATTGACACTTTGAATGCGAATGAATCATGGATCCTGCATCGAGCGACTTTTACCTATTTCCCAAGGTCAAATCTGCATTAGAAGGAACATAAGTTCAGTTTGGTGAAGCTGTGAAAGAAAAAGCGATGCACGTCCTGAAGAAAAAAACTTCCTGCACTATTTTGATCAGAAGGGATGATAAATAAATATAAAGTATCAAGAAAATATGAAATCACAAGTTATTTGATAGCAAAACCTCTTATTTGGATTTTTTTCTGTAGTTTTTGTTAAGCAGAACAGTTGAAAAAACACACGAAATTAGAATCATCGAAAATACTTTTATTATAACAATTTGATTAGCAATGATAATTTATACAAAATAGAAGATTGATATTACTTCTTATAACCGAAATTAGAATGATGCGTGTCATTAACATCTGTAAATAAAAACTTTTGTCGTTGTTTCAAGATTTTCCTCGCTTTTTTGGTAGTTTCTTCAAACTTTCCGCATATTTTCAAATTCTTCTCATACAATGTTATAATGCATAAGCTTTTGCCAGCTGCATCATAAGCTACAGCTGAAATTCTTAGAAAATTATTATTATCGTTAATATTTTCATGATATTCCTTAAGGAAAAGTTGACGATGGTTTTCTAATTTTCCCAGTAAGATGCATCATATTCAATTGAAAACAAAATAAATCAAAAGCTAAGTTCCCAATTCAAGAAGATTTTTTCTGACTCCCGTCTGTTCACCTTTTAATAAGGAATTTGGATCATTCCTACACGTATCATGAGGTTAAAGCTCAACGGGCCCCAAATGGAGTATTAAAAACAAAATTTATCAAATCCTTAGGTCCCAATTCAAGAAGATTTCCTCTAGTTTCGATCTGTTCACCAGTTAATAAGGAATTCAGAGGAATTCTACAAGTATCATGAGGATAGAACTCAACGGGCCCAAAATGAATTATTCTCAATGGGCCCCAAATGAAGTATTCCGAGTAATGTCTAAAGCATCGTATTCGATTGAAAACTAAATCTATCAAATGCTACGGTCCCAATTCAAGAAGATCGAGCGAAGCAACTTCTGATATACTGGTCTGGTAAAAATTGGGCTGCATAGTCATCTGCCCTGGGTTTTTCTTGTGCTTGAGTCTCTGCAGATCAACATCAACTTACATTGGAGATACACGTGGGAGGAAACTACCAAAATGGCACGGGCTGGAGGATGTCAGAGCTGAGTGAAGTCCCATTTCTTTGGACAGGACATCACACACTCGTAAATAAATGTTTTTTGTATAAAATAATGAATAATCTCGAAAAGTTTCTTTTCTGTATATTCTCTATTAGTCTCTATTAAATGAAGAAACGTGATGTAAAAATATCTGATTAAGTAAGTAAAATAGGCGTGTTTCAGTAGTAGACCTCAATATCTAGAAGGGAGAATAACAAAACCTCATAAATAACGTTTTTTACCATAATAAAGTCATAATAAAGCCACCTGTGAAAAGACACTTCAATACGATATATTAAGCGCCCTTTGCTTTTGCAAACACTAAACATATTTAAATGAACATCCTCCAGATTGGTCGCGCTCCTCGGGAAATTTCTCGTATAATGACCCATTTCGATGCAAACTACACTCTAGAAAATGCATACTGGCAGAAATCTGAGGAGAAAGTGCCTTTCTGTGATATATAAGTAGAAGCTGACTTGTTTCGTGCTCCAAGATTTTCCTTTATGTAGGGAGGACAAAGAGAACGATGAATGTTTATAACCGCATTCACTTTCTAGATGTTAGTTTTATGGTGAATCACAGTTATATATCTGTATAATATAATAGTACGAATATTCTTAGAGAAATGATGTTGAAAAGTTCTTCTTTCTCCTATTATTAATAATAATTCTGTTAGATTCAACGAAAAATCATTCCAAACTTTCAATTATATTGACGATCTTCAATGACTGGAAGTAAACTAAAATCTAATGACTCGACTTAATTGTTTTATACTGAATTTTCTCACCAATAAACTTTCTCCCGCGAAATTAATTCCAGCGGGAAAACCTCCTTGGCAGGAATCTTCATATTCATTCTTTGACCACTAAAGTATAGAGGGGGCTGTAAAGAACTGGCCCTTTCTCCCTATTTAAGCTACTATCAAATTTAGCAATTTGAATACTTTTAAACGCATACAACAATTTATTAAATAAGCTATATGCTCTTTAAACCGGATATTAACAGATCATTTAGTCTGCCCAATATACTTTCGGTCACAATCACTACAGCTGATTTATATATACCCCATTTTTCCAAATTTCGTACTTAGGATGGTCCAACAATTGTTTTAATGTATCATTGGATTTATAAACCAATTTAAGACCCACTTTACTGAATATTCCTTTCAATCCTTTTAAATAAAGAGGATTAAAGTTGTTTTATGGGCATTGCTGGAGAAGTAGAAAAATTTATGATAAATCCATCCAACAAACAGAGCTACCCAAACCACTATTGATGCGTGATCAAAGCATGATCACTACGCGCCTTAGCATCATCTATTGACTTAAATAAATATGCTTCCATACGATGGCCAATCAGATTCAACTGCAATCGGTCAAGAATATTGATTGTACTGTTTATTTAAATAAATATTTAATATATATATGGTGTTTGAGAGTTTGATATTTTTCTAAAATATCAGATATTGATACAAATTTGTGTTGTCATAGACCACCATAAGAAAACAAACAAATTTCATTCCAATATTAATAAAAAAAAGGTTATTTTGAACATTCACAAGAAAGAAATTGAAGCAAATCTTCATTTGCAGTCGATAAAATTGTGAGTAAAGTAGGAAATATCAAGAATTTATGCTGTATTGAGAAAATTCGAGGGCTGTCACTTAAATTTTGAGACATGGCAACACTGATGTGAATATGTCAAATCCATCATAAAGTTGGACATTTCTAATGGTGGACTGATTCAGAACGTGTTGTTTGAGTTGCTTACAGATAATTGGAACATTCATCTTGGTCAAAAATGGAATGAATTCATCTTCTATGACTTCTTTTGCTATATGCCTATCAACACGCTTCAATTTTGGTGCTGAAGCATCATCTGGAGCCTTATTTTTCCAATTAAATCGTGGTGACTTCACTACGGTATGAATTTCGTTAAGGTCGTCAAAAATCGACTAGAAAATACCAACTAAGTGCTTAAACTGATATTGTGATATCGTAATTTGCTATACAGTGAGATAGAGACATACTGGCCTCAGTATTACTACCACACATCCAAGATTTGTCCACGCTGGATACTGCATAATATGTAAAAGGCTCAAAAAAAATTCGTATTGATTGATGTGAAGAAATGCTCAAACAAATCCAATCGCGTTGCTTCAAAAAACGTCTATAAGATTGTGACAGGCGACGAATCGGTACACTAGATATTTTTTGCCAAAAAGATTTGAAAAAGTCATCAGAGAAGACGAACCATTATGACAATGCTAGCTCTCACACATCAGTTCAAACAAGAACGTTCTTGAACATTCAAAACATTCATCGCACATTCTTTGTTTGGCACTCAATTTTCTTTTAATGGTGATTTTCCGCGCCCTTTTTAGATTATTTTTTGACACAATTGCCTTTTTCAGTGCTTTTTATGACCTTTTAATTTCTTGGCACTGACTCTCCTTTCAGATCCCTTTCCATAGAATCTCTTTTGGATGTCGGATCATAGTGAAAGACTCGTAACCCTTTACTATCGATCAGAATACACGTCCTTGGTCCTCATAAAGAAATCTTCAAAAATACACTAATTTTTGTCATATTTGAATGATGATGCTGTATCCTTGGAATCTTTGCTGTGTAAACACTGGCATCTACTCTAATTTATTTTGTTCTTAGGAGCTAATCAATTGAAACAAGTTTTTCCACTAATTTAATGTTTTCTGGAGTAGTTAACGCCACAGAACCTTCCGTACGTGGGTCATACTCTAATGATTTTCGTCCTCAATTAAATTCATTCCAATATCGACTATTGCTCTCCAGTTCTTCATGTCCTGAATATGTTTGTTCTAGTTACTGACTCCTAGACTTTGAATATCTTGTACAATCTGATTTTTCCATAGATTTTTTGGTCTTCCTGGCAATTTTCCTTATCCCCTTTATCATTTCTACATTCTTTTGATGTGTTCATATCTTTGTATCATTTCCTTTAGTTGCACATCAACAGTTAAGACCCCAATACTCACCCAGGCTGGCAGAACTTGTTTCTCTTCGATATTGAGCCCTAATTTTTTCCTCCTTGTGTTAAAATAAAGTTCCAGAGTAATTTTTTATGTATTGTCATCAATTTCATTTTGTTTTTAGCTTATAGAATGAGCTTATAAGAAAGATCAACAAGAGTATGAATATTGATCAAAGTTCCTTGGAAGCTAATAATGTAATTGGAATATGTTTTTATACATCAATTTAAATCTACGAAAAAAAACACGAGAAAAATAATTCACAAAAGAAAAACATATACCCACATCAGACATTCGAATAAAAGAGAATAACTCAAACAAGTTTGTCTCAATAAATCTATTTTTCTTTGTATTCGAACTTACCAAGACCTGCCTGTCCGAAACAAAAAAGACATCCATCTGTGCCATTGATGACCGCGTGCACCACGTCCGTGAGGGCACTCGAACATATTTCTGTCTGGAAATAAATGAAATTTTTATTATAAAATCTGTTTTTATTTATTTCTTATACACCAGAGTAGATGGAAAATACTGAAGATGAAAATACCTTATCGATATTATTTTGTGTGTTTAGATTTGTTGATGGATGGAGAGGAGAGGTTGTATTATGATTATATGATTAGTTTTCTTCTATATTAATGATGTCATCTGTGAAAATTTTGAATAAATATAACATATTATACAGGTTGTTCCTGAATTTTTTCTTTATAGGTACTAGAACACCCAAATGAACGAAATGCATTGTTGGGTAAAAAGTACAATAAATAAAGGTCGCATCATACCCTCGTTTTGGTCGGAGATTGATTTTTTTTTTCAATTGGCAGGTATTGATGGGTACTTTCAATTCCTCAAATTATTTACCAGAAAATACATGTGGGAGGTACCGGAAAAATGGCCCAAAGTTCCAAAATCCCATTTTTCACCTATAACTACCGAAATATGACAGTTAGGGAATTCTTATTGGGCTAAAATCAAGGTCAATTCATTATCTAGAAAAATTGTCCTGACAACTTTTCTCGAAAATTTGATCATTTTTGAGATAACAAACCCCAAACGCCGTATTTGGAGCGCTGCCGGGGACGCAGAACAGCTCGCTCCACGAGTTCTCGTTGAAGCAGGTGGACAAGTTGTTCAATAACTCCTGTAAAAATTCATATTTTTTCATGATTTAAAATTCATTTGAAAGGGAAAAATCCGTAGCTATCACGGCATACTGACTATTGTTCCGAAAAATTTGTTTTCAATTTCGAAAACCCTGTCCAAATTTCTCTTTCCTCGATATTTTTAGACTATTATCCAATTCATCCATGTTTTTGTTAATAATTTTCGTTAATAATAATAATAATAATAAGATATTCGGTTGAATCTTTCTGAATTTTGGCGCATTGAAAGGTGTTAAACATGTTCAGAAAAATTCATTTCATTACATCCGGGTATATTGAAGGTATTTTTTTAAGGTCGTTTTTCTCGGATTTTTGGAGTTCTTAAAAATCCTGGGGTCTTTAAGGAACTAACAAATAATTAATTATCAGATCGCCCTCAAATGTACATGAGAATTTGCACCCCGAGAATTGTTAAGAAACTGAACATTCCTGGGGCACTCGCTGAAGGCCGTTATAATTTCGCGAATAGGAGGAACGTGGTGGCGCCATTTACAATTGGTCTTTACACTTCAAAACATCGAGATCAGTGTATTTTTAAACTCCTTGGCCTCGAATTCGAGAAGAAACTGACATATTCTGACATTGTAAACATTAGGCTCTTTCGAGCCCCCGTTTTCGCGAGAAATATTAATGTTGGGAGAAAAGTCATCTAAACCATTTTTGTAGACAATGAACTGATCTTCGTTTTAAGCCCAAAAAGAATTCCCTAACTGCCATATTTCGGTAGTTATTGGTGAAAAACGGGTTATTGGACCTTTGGGCCATTTTCCCGGTGCCTTCCACATGTTTTTTCTTGTAAAAAATTTGATGGTTGTAAGTACCCATCAATACCTGCCAATTGAAAAAAATCAATCCTTGAACAATCCTTGGTGGGTTGGTATATTTTCGACCTTTATTTACCATACTATAAATATAAAGTAAAATGGATTCGTTTCTGGAGTGCGACTCAATTTAAGCGAATCTTGAAACTACAAATGAGAGCTGTTAAATATTTACTCGGACTAAACAGCAGGGAGTTCTTTAAAAGATTAAAAATTCTGAAATTCTGACTCTTCCTTATTCATCTTTGAATACGTTTTTCTAATTCGTAAGCACGATTCTCCAATTTCAGAAAAATCTTGTTTGATATAGACATTAGGGCAAAAGTGCAAAGACGTGCCTTATTTTTACACTAGACTAGGCTCACCACCATCGAAAATAGCCTAGCACTCACACGTGCAAGACTCAAAAACTTGTGCTATTGACTTCAAAAGATCATCGGCCTTGTATAATTTTGAATGAGACACGACGGGCCTATCAAAATGTGAATGTTCTGATTCATTTGCAAAAATATCATTCAACATTTTTTTTTTGTTAAGCATACCATCAACAAATTTTAGTTTCTTTATGAACGCACTGTATATTTTCACGAAAATATCAAATATATATCTTGGGAATGGAACTTTTATAAACTCACATTGAGAATTTCGAAGAGATTAAATACCATAAAACTTATTTGGCTCGCGTAACTGCGGTTATCCCCAGCACATAATTATAAGGAAACAGTCAGATTCTAAATCACATGTTAAATTGCCCAAAAAAAGTCGCAACTGCATAGTTACACGAGTCATGTAACGCAGAAAACGATTTCCGACAAAGTTCTACACCTTACTTCCATTTCCGAAACAGTAAGGAAGCTCAAACGACATAAAACTTTTAAATAAAAACTCAAATAAAACCAAAGTACTTTCGACAATTAATATAAAGCTATACAGACAGTAGATGTCACTCTTAATAAGTTCTTCCAAATTTTATAATTGCCTACAAATATCTCAACATTCATTATATTTCCATTATCATATGAATTATATTAGTATACACTAAAAGTGTTTGCCCACACACTTCATTAGAAACAATCGATATTTGATATTTCTTTACAGGATGTCCCGTGACGAGTTAAAACTATATTTATATGGCGATAGTTTTAACAAAAATATTTTCAAAAATGGTTCTAACGGAAATCGACCGTAACTTTGTTATTTTGGATAGAACACCCGGTATATTGATAAATTTTTGAAATGAATGTGACATTTTTAATAAACTTTTGAAATTTGTTTTCTAAAAATGTATATTAAATTTTTTGTAAAAAATTTGACCGTTGCAGACCCTTATAAAAATATTGTCAGACGTATTTGAATCTATGTTCAAAAATGTTTCGTTTTATACATAGTATCTATAGAAAGTGTTCAAAGTTCAACCTCATAAATATCAAATTTCTAAAAAGTGTTCAAAGTTTAACTTCATAAATATCAAATTGCTTAATTGTTTTCAATAGAACTACCCAGCTTTTTCTATTTTTATGCATTCAGAGGTAAAAAATAAGGCTAAACTTTTCTAGACCTAAACCTCCCGTTATCCAGATATTAAATACTTTTCTTAAATTTTTAGAAATGCACGTGTGGTCTAAATTTTATTTTGACTCGTTGATACAAGCACTAGAAAATGAAAAGTATTTTCTTCATCTTGTCAAGGTCTGTGAAAAAAATCAAATCAAATTGTATTTACTATTCCAACTTTAAGACTTTTCTTGTTTTGATTTTTTATGTATACTTTCAGTAGGCTTTGTATTAAATGACACTTATTTAATTGTCATTAGTCAATTTTTAATACTTTCGGAAACCGTTAAAATGGCTCGTTCTGAAGTTAATAACGGAGAGAAATTTGATATTTATGAAATTAAACTTTGAACACTTTTTATACACACCTTGTATAGAATGAACAATTTTTCAACCTAGAGTCAAATACTGCAGCAAGCAAATAGGAATCATTTTTATATCTTTAAGGGTATCCTCCTAAAAAATAATTTATAATGGTTGCAACGGTCAAATTTTTTACCAAAAAATTAATAACTCAAAAAGTATGTATTTTACGAAGAAAGTTTTTTGACAAAAGTATACTAAAATTTCACGTTAATTTCAGAAATGTATTAATATATACGGTGTTCTATTGAAAATAACAAAGTTACAGTCGACTTCCGGTAGAACCGGAAGTCGGTCATCTTTGAAAATATTTCAGTTAAAAAGATCGTATCCAAAAACTTGAAAATACAAATTATAAGTAGAACATTGCTTTCTGACTTTCCTGTCTAATATGTTCACCAACAACTCAATAGGGTTGAAGTTAGGTGACTGTGATTGTGACTAGTGACTGTAGAAGTACTCAAAAGCAGATCTCTGAATTCATTGATCTGAGCTGCTATTTCTGAGTCTATCAGACGTCAATCACGTTTACTGGTCAATATAACACGTTTATCTTCAGCGGTTGTGGTTTTTCAAGGTCGCTCTAAACGTTTTTTCTTGCGAAAGCTTCTGGTGGGTGCAATTTTTTTTGGTTCCTTTCTATAACTAATAATTCTGACCGACAACAATGTATATACGAAAAAGATGTCTTGGTCCATTCACAAACCGTTCTGGGTCTCTTAAATTTGGTTCCAAACTATAATCATAACCACCAAAGAAATAATTCACATATGAAGAATAATAAACAAATCAGGTACTTGCAAGTTTGATTTGTCGCATTCACTGACAACATATGAAGAATGCCAAATAAAGGACGCTGTTAACTAAGTTGGAATTTCTGGAGCTCTTAGTGATATTCATAGTGAACACACTGTTGATACTACGACAACACCAACACTCTCAATCATACTGAAATTGAGAATTGAGAGTGAACTTTACCTCTAGTCTCTGAAGATGATAGCTTGGTTATAGACGCGTCAGACAGTGTAATTGTGAGTGTTGGAGTTGTTGTAGTGACAACAGTGTGTTCATAGCAGACACTATTATTTTTAATTTATGAGACACCTTTTGACATTTTTCTTGACAATATGAGAGGGAAAGTTGAAGAGTATTAGTTTAAAATTTGATTAATGGTTTTTGTGGAGGCAAAAAACTTTTGACCGGTAGTGTATATATCTCAGATCAGAAGATAGATTACACGCCAAATCGTACGTTGACAAATGTTCAGTTTTTAATATAACTGTTGAGAAAAGCCTTTTCGGCATGACTGTTATTAATAGATTATTACGGAATTTCTTCGTAAAACTTTAATCAAACATTACAACTAGTGGTTGTATTTTTGATATTTTGTTCCATATTTCATCTAAGCGCTCGACAATATACAATATGAATCATTTATATTGAAAAAACACACGTGAACAACGGATCCATCGATTTCCAAAGAGGTTTTTGAGCAGACGATTTCATGTGAAAAGAAACTACCTAGCTCTGGAGATCTAGATGGTCAAATGTCAATTTGTTTTAATCGTTGTTTACCACAATTCTTTGTCGAGTAGAACCAGAAAAGTACTATTCACGCAACTATTACCAACAAGGTTTCTATTCCCCGCGCTCAGAAACTAAATAACCACCTTCCGCATCGTTACAAAAACAAAACATCAACGGCAGTAAAAAGGATGGTACCAAGTAGAAAAAACTAAGTCGAATCGTCATCCTTATCGAAGCCAAGAACGCAAGAACACAGATCAATTATCCAAACGAAATCAGCGCAGATCAAGCTGGCAAAGCTGTGTAGCTCGCATGGACTGAAATCCACTTCACATATGTCCCCGGTGGGCATGTATTTCCTCGTGGAAACCGCCGTCAGAAGTTTACTCCTTCTTCTTGATTACTTTCCCTGCGTCCTCCAATCAATACATGCACCCTTTATATTCTTCTATTTCGTTGTCATCTTTTTTATACTACATCTCTTTTTTCCGACATGATTCAGTCATCCACTGGGCAGACTCAACCTCGACCACTACGTTCCTTTTCCACTGGTGTGGGCCTGGTGCCTCTGACTGCCAATTGTGATACATGCCACCTCACTCTAAGAGTCGTTAGTCCTCCAGGACATTTTTGGTGAAGGTTATCGTTGGATTCTATTTGTCTTCAGAGTTAAACATCGCCTCATCAAAGATCTCTGGTATATTATCTTGATCCAGAATGCCTTCCAGCTCTTGACAGTATGTCTCAAATCTATAGAATGGAAAGACATACTTTAAATCTACTTCGTTTCATGCTGGGTATTCCGGAGATTCCTCGCAGTTGTATCAGTACAGGTTTGCCCAAAAGCACCCGTGCTAAGCTAGTATCTGCGTCAGTTTGTTCGCATTGAGCATTCAGCAGTTTCTATGAGAAAAATCATCTCATGTCTTTTGCCATCGTTGATCACTCGCTTATCTTTCGAGAGTTTTGATATGGTGTTTGTAGTTTCTTTTTTGGAGTAAGACACTCTTACTTTTTTCAGCTAGCTGCTCATTTCTGCCAGTTTCTGGGCGCTCACAGTTTTTGCCTGTTTTATTGGTTTTTAGGACATGGGTATACAAGATGACCGACTGATTGGGTTCATCCATAATTAACTACTTGAGAGAATTTCGAAATGCTCCCTCATCCATAGAATTAAGCGTGTTTGAGGTTATAAAATTAATTATCAATTAATCCACCATAGAATGATAACATATTAGAAATTTCATTTTACTCTTATGACCACGTATTTAACTCATATTCATCAACCGTTCATTGAATCTCTAAAGTTTCATTACTTCTCTTAAATCTGATCTGGATTTAGAGCAGCTGCGCTCAAACTCCACTTCTGTGTAAATTTCTACTTTCAATGGTAAATGATGAAGCGCAACAAGTTGAATTTGGTATCGCTCGTCTTGAACTTTATCAATTTTCGGACTCTGTGGGTGAATTTCTACTCTCGACTTATACATTCCCGTTGCAAAATTATGTAAAATTGAATTCCAGTTATTACTTTGGTGACATATTTTAGAGAAATCTCAAAATATGTCAAAATTAAGTTGTGAATTAACTTTCTTCAACGTAAAACCGCGAAATTCTGTGAGTATAATACGACGATAGTCCAAGAAGTGCCTGATCCAACAAATGACACAAAAAAATGATGGAAAACATCATTTTTAAACGTAGCTTTTAGCTCCATACAGTTTTTCCAGCGGTGTTCAATAATTTAGATCCCTTTTTATAATAAGAATCATGAAGCTCCTCAAATGACCACCAAGCCATTTTTTAAGTCTAGATATAGAAAATAATCCAATCTGTATTTGTATCTTTATTAATTTATATCCTAACCAAAATCCTATAACAAGATTCATTTGAAATAACAAAGTTCTTTGTGTTTATTATCTGGAAAAACGAAAGATTTGATTAATAAATAAAATGAATATAATAAAAAATGTGTTATAGTGAAGAATTTTGGAGAAACTTCATATAAATTCGATATAAAACAATATTTTAGGGGCAATATGAAACGAAATCAATCGGTGCCCACCCTTTAAATAGGCAAGTGCCCCAGATGTTACATTACTTCCATTCAATATATGGATGAAGTTTATGGCCTGTTTTTATTATCGTAGATGCATGTTCCTTACACAGTAAAAATAATGGAAGATATAAATCAAGTTTTACATACACTATACCACAAAGAAAATATGCATTATGTGTCATTCGGTAATATGTCAAGGGCGTTTGTGCGAAAAATTTTCGGAGATTATATAATGTACAAACATGTAGGGTGTCCAGAAGGATTTATTTGCCCCGTGTAATATTGTTTGTCATATGTCTAGATTAACGATTTGATACACATTTCTCAACTCCTCTCTTCAATCAAGCAAAATTGATTTCAGAATATTTTTTACATCAATTAATTATTGTACAGTGTGTTCATGAAGTAGCATAACTAAAAATAAGCTGATTTCACGTTTTGCCAAAATAACTCTATGTACTATTAAGAAGTTCCATAATAAGTTAGACTTTTTGGAACCGTTGGTAAGTTTCATACTGAACACACTGTGTACACCACCTCTACACCTCTGACTCGCGTTTCGATACCCAAGTTATCCTCTTCAGAAACTGAAGGTGAACTGTTTACCTTCAGTCTCTGAAGACGATGTTAATGATGGTGTTCATATAGTTGTAGAATTATTTTTAGATGATCATGATCACAAAACGAACGTTTATAAATCAAAATAATGATTCAAAAAGTAGATATGATCAACAAGGATGCGTAGTTAATTACTTTGAGGCTGCACAAGTGAGGTACGATCAGGCTTAGTATTATGAAGAATTTTATCAACGAATAAGAAATCAACGTATATAACAAAAGTTAAATTTCTTTCTTTCAGAGAATGTGAACAAGGAATTACATGTTTGAACTTTCTAAAAAGTGAAAGTCCTAAAGCTTTGACTAACACCCAGTAGAATAGACCCGTGGAAAACCAATTAGGGTCAACTCGAAGGTTAACTTGCCGATTAAAGTTTTTTCACATCAGTCAAGAGCTGAAGATAAAGATAAGAAATGTCCAGAGAACAGAGCTGTGATCATAGATGATAAAAAATATTTCACCTCATCACATTCAGAAATTTAGAATATAAATCCAAAAAGATATCTGAAGTTGAGGTGTTGATCTGGTGTGCGATATCCAAAACATTTCACGTCCTTATCTCGGGCAAGTAAAAGTGAGGCGTTGAATGAACAAATTTATACACGAAGATGCTTCCAAAATTGGTTAGAATAACCAGAAAATGGTTAGAGGCTCACAACATACCATATATTAAAAAAACAGTAGTGATGTTATGAAGCAGGCAATATTGGCGGTAATCAATAGAGAGCTGGGTTTAGATAGAGCTTCATCTCAATTGCGTCGATACTTCAAGAAAAAACAGCCATGAAAGTAGATAAGAAAACTGGAAAAATCGGATGTGTTCACAGATTAAAAAGAGCTTAAGCTGCAACTTATTTTGTTATCTATGAAAGATGCACGTCGATTAGCGTACAAACTGGTAACTAGAAATAATATTCCTCATAGATTTAGCGGTAATCATTGGCGAAGATTGGATCAGTGGATTTTCTATGAGACACCCTGATATTAGTAAGCGTTCACCGGTAGATTCTTCGGCGATACGTGCTATGGGGTTCAACCACGTAGCTATAACTTAATTCCATTAATTTTTTACTGAATTTTAGTTAGTGGGACCTATATACCACCTATGCTGTTCTTTCCACATAAAAAATAGCAATAGTTGAACTGGGTCTGCCACTTGAAGGATGTAAGCTGGTTACCATCAAAAATGGATCAAAAATCTACAAAGTTTATAACTTTTTGACGGGTATGTAACACATACGAAGAGTATTGGTCTTAATGATCTTACTCGAGACAATGTGATTTGAATATACTCTCCACCCCACTGTTTTCACCGCAATCAACTCTTAGATATTTCTTTAATGACCTATAAGCGTTTACTAGGAGAAAGAAGTTCGAATTTGGATAAGATCTAATTCTGAAAAATTGTTGACATTATTTCAAATTTCTACTTTATTTGTAGCTGCGTTAATAAGAGCAAAGCGATTAAAATTGCTTCAGAGGAAGAATAATTTGGCCTCCTCTTTTATTGATGACGTTTTTATCTCCACGGCTATAATAACATTGAGTTAGTGGATCAAGATCAAGCTGCTGACAAAGAACTCCACAAGGAAATTACTGAAGAGGTTCATTTAAAAGTGACGAGCTCTACAAAAGTGTCTCAAAGTTGTACAGAACAAACAAAGAACGTCCAAAATAAAAGGGTAAACAGTTCATCAGCAAATTCAAATGAGTTAGAAAAAGCTGAAAAAAATCTTGTTATTGAAGAGGCTAAGAAAGTGAAGCGCACTAAAATAAAACTTCCTTAGAGAATGAAAAGAATGTCATTAGAAAGAATCCAAACTAGAAAAATAGAAAGATACATTGTCAAAAAAATATTTAAGTTTAAAAAACTCCGTTTTTGTCTGTGGGTTGTGTTCTCCCTAACTTAACTAGAAAGAAATATTCCAAAAGTTATTTTTACAAAATTTTGTACCTCATTTCCTTGTTTGAATTTTTCTAATAATCTTGGTAGGAAATTATTACAAACACCAGATGCTGTTTGAACTATATCTGGAGGTGTTTTCTTAAATTATAAATGTTCGTACTCTATTTTATGAGCAAATATGAGCAGTTTCACTATAAAAAAAAAAACAACCAATAGAACTATTCTCGTTTGGAAAGTTGATAGCAACAATAATTGTGTCAAGTTTTGTTCGCTAATCGTGATTGATATGAAACAATTTATAGCTATCATAATAACAATAGAAAAACTCTAGGACAATGACCTTAGTTTTAATATAACAAGTTCGACCATTTCTTGTTATTTGCCTGGCCTATATCTGTAGATACATATATAAAAACAGAAGGGACCCTTGCTACACTAAAACTTAAAAACCTCAAGAAACCGAATTTATATGGAACAGTTCCATTGTAGGAATTTAAAAATCTCAGAAAGATTGAACACGACTTTTACATTTGTGCTTTTTCTACTGCAGGTTGATCAGTTCTCGCGTTTCGTAGAAAGAGAAGACAGATGTGAAAAATGAGGGGTAGTTAAACATAGACGTATCTTGGATTGCAGTCAATTTATATTTTTTAATAGAATTAAATAGCCTGGGTATATTTTGTTACTAAATCAAATACAAAATCCATATTAATAACTCTCACAACAGTGATCTACGAGGCCCGTTTTTTTCAAACTCCGATAGGCTATAAATAGAAAACAAGTTCATATAAAACATTAATTTTATTACCATAAGACTGGTGAACTCACTTTTCTAACTAAGTAGTGATGAAGAACTTAAGCAGAGTGTAAACAAAGAAGGGCTGCTAGTTAAGATTTGTGATAAACAAATAAAGAATAATATTTATATAAGGTACGTTTTAGTCTGCGAAGCTCTCGCACTACACACTCCGCTATTGTTGACATTCAGGCGTCAGTCGGCGTTGTGCTACAGCCACGTAAACATGTCTGCCACTATTGATGCAGAAATCCATCAGAGAATGAGTCGTGTGTATGGGGAGAACTTCATGAGTGATGGTGTTGTGCGTGAATGTGAGTGTTTGTGAGTGTTGGTGTATTGGTAGTTTGAACAGTGTATTCAGTATGAACATCGTCAACGGTTCCAGTAATGCCAACTTGGTGTGCGACAGCTCGCATTGTCGTAGTGGAGAATGATTCCTCTACTGCTAAAGATCTTTCTCTCAAAACTTGAGTAGCAACCCTCGTAACTAGATGAATTGACAAATTAATGAATGCAGTTATAGCGACAAAAAGTAATCAATCAAATCAAAGTTTCAAGTGAAAATTATTTAGAAACTTTAATAATAGTTTTGGTTTCGTTATTAAAATTATAGACTTTCTTGCTAAAACGTGGCACGCCACTGCCACATTGCGACAGTACAACTCCAAAATAATAAATTACACTGCAATTGTATTCATTAACTACCCCGTGCCTGACTACGTTACGACGATCCGTTTGTTTTACATAAATTGAAAAAAAAATCGGGATAGATGGTGCTGTTTATGCTAATCGATGAAAAAAAACCACTTATAATAATCGAAACTTTACGAACGGCTAATTGAAAAGTAATTGATATGCCTAACAGCGATTAACAGCGATTACAAATTCAGAAGTTGAAAAAGAAGAGCTGTGCTAACTATTTTATTTTTTGGTTGAATTTTGAATGAATAGAATGTGCTACGTTTCTTTTTTTTTGTTTTCTAGCATATTAACCTTGTCAAGGCCGGTCGTGCTCTAATATTGAATCCCCAACAGTGGAGGATCCGTTTGACTCTAACGAGGCGATACATCGCAAGACGAAGACGAAGACGAAGAATTTGAAAGTTACGTCTTGGACGATCAAGTTTCACAACGTTTCTTAATTCAAATCGCTTTTCTGCTAATTTCCATAATTTTAAATTAATTTCAAATTAAACATAATCATAACACACGATTACAACTTTTTGGATCATTATATTTCAGAAGCAGTGACTTATAGAAAAAAAAGGTTTCGTACATTTTTGTAGATAATTTTATGATTTACAATTGAGGTATTTTTATGATACAATTTATCGTTTTACTGATAATCGTAAAAAGCCCACGTTTTGACTTTTGACCTTTTGAATAAAATTTTTTCCATACACGTGAATCATAAGAAAGTCTCAAATTTGATTTTTAATTACATTTTAAGCAATTTTACTGATATCCAGCATGGTGGGAGCTTATGTAACTTCAAATGTCTAAATTGACCGGACTAATCACCAATTTCGACCCGTAACTGTGGACTTCATTTAATTTTGGTAATGTTTAAAACACAGGTAGAAAGTTCTATTGGGCCCAATTTAACATTCTGTGATATTGGAAACTACATGAATGCTATTTCATCAGAAAATGATAGAGTTTTAGATGAGAAAAATTTAATCATGGCCAAATATTTCCGACCGGTCATGATTTAATTAACTCGCCATGTAAGCTGAACCGACAAGACCGTTGGTTGGCTGCTGGAATATTTAATGGCAAATTCCTGAACGGAACCGATCAATTCTAAACGCAACGAACGGGTGAGATGCCTCTGAAAAACCCTTTTATTCCCGTTAATTCCTCTTTTTTATTGCGAAAAAGAGTTAAACAAGAGATACAAATATTTATCAGTAATAGCAAGTTTTAATTTCCCATTAAGTATTTAAAAAAATCATGTTTTCGAGAATATTGGCCCTCCATTAAACAAATTAACAACAACTTTAAACATTATATTTTTCTGCATATAATAGTTTTTTATTGCTTCAATCGAAAATGGACTTCACCAGTGAGCTGACAATTGGATATGACCCACTCCAGACTATGCCTGCGTTATGAAAGAACTGGATTCTTTGATAGGCGATCTGGAATAGGCAGATTTACAACCGCTCGTGATGACCGTTCAAGTGCAACGACAACTCTTTGAGGTGCCTGGAATAACCATTAATCAGATTAGAACAAAAGAAATCTGTTCTGTTCTTAGATTAGACCAGAATATACCTCCATGGTAGCAACCAAAGAAGTAAAGTGTACTTAAGATCAAGGAGTGATTTGCAGATTGCTGCTTAGACGAGTGGAGTGCTCATGAAGGTGATTCTAAAAACTAATTATCACTTTCGTATTTGTTTGTTTGTGGTACGTGGTTCCAGAAGGAAGTCAAACGTGAGCTGGATCTGCATCTCAAAAAACGATGAATTTAATAACTTCGCGAGACGATGAGTTCTTAGTGTGTGACTGGTAACAGTCGACGAGACTCTAGTAGCAATTATTCCATTCTATTCACTCGAAAGTATCTCCTTCATAGGGCAGCACTATGCTTGAAAAGAATTTATAAGTCAAAACATTACACTAATGGAAAATATTTTTCGGTTATCTTGGAATTCTTAATTTACTGAATGAGGATAGGCAGTAACGACGTCGAGCTCAAAATCCTGCCTCATCAGAGAGGCAGGAAAGGTGAAGGATATTTCCTAATAGGATACTAGCAAGCAAAAATTGATTTCTCGAGAATAGAGACCTTATTCTATCTTATTTTCCTGTAACTCTAAATAGTTCGTTCCTAGGATCGACATACTTCTGCATGCTATTGATCATATTGTCGCAATATTTTTCCATTTTCATCAAGGTACAATGTAGGGAAAGGTATTGAAGGTTATAGCAGAAAAGGTATACAATAGAAAAACAAAATAATTAGCACAATCCAGTCTTTATTTAATGCTGTTACAAATACAAACATCAGTTGAGTGCTTTCGAAAGCAGAAACATTTTTGTGATATCATTGTTGAAAAATTTCACATTGAATTTTCAATTGGTTTAGCGTCTTCTTTAATATTTATTCCAGCGCAGAAAACCATGAAATTATCTTAAATTCCTTTATTTTCTTTGGCGGTTTAACCTTTTTAGCAGTTTTTTTTACTGTCACTCTTAGTCTTCTTCGGAACATGTTTCGACTTATCATTCAGTTTTTAGTAACATTCTTTATTTTTCTCATATTTCTAATTTTTGTTGACGCGTGTTTATTGGTTTGGAATAGGTCTTAACAACATGCATCCCAGTTCCGGATTAGGTTTTCACGACTGGTACGTTTATATTGTTTTTACTTGAGTTTCTGGCAACACTGTATCACTGAGCAGCTATATCTGGCCCAAAAGCGGAGATGATTCGGGAACATCCAGAGTCTGGTTCAGGTGTACATGCGTCGCTACGAATAAAAGACATTTTTAGATAAGTCGCCAATGAAAAGTGGCGGGCATATCCACTTTGCCCGACTAAGTAAGTTTTGAGGTTAACACATTTCATACGGAAACTAATAATTCTGATTTTATATTGAATAAACCATAAAAACATACTTTGATATGCAACCGAATTAAGACATTCTCAAGAATCAAGAACTAGTAATCTTTCGAAAACACAAAACTCCACTCCGAGGACTGGTTGCGACGCAGCCCCTCGCTTCGATGTTTGTCTCGTACTTAACCAAGATGGTCGAATTTAACAGCGATGACGTGTTGGAAGAAAAACTAATAATTTAGACGTGGTGGGGAGCATTCATTTTGCCCATGGTATTTACTTTACCCGGCCAAAAGTTTTTATTTGAGCTTATGTGTGAGAGCTCGTTTCTTCGTGGTGAAGAATAATTCGTCTTCTACGTTTGGTTTCGCTGATTTTTTCGAACACTTCCAGTGGACAAATGCTGGTGTACAATTCAAAAGTGACCGTAGCTCTAAAGGAACTGTTGAGACATTGAGACATGTTCAGGTATTTCGAAAAACCAATTAACTATTTGCTTCTAAGTGCTTCGTGCGCGAATAACTTTTGTTTGATTTGGCTCGTCTAGAGGAACCGCGAATATTTTTGGCTCTTTTTTGCACCAATTTTTTCTTTTAAACGATCGTCAAATTTAACAGTATCCAACGTGATAAAATCTTCTTGACAGCCAAATATTCATGCAATATTGAGTGTATGCAGGTGAAACTTCATCAATGTTACCATATTTCAAAACTCATGTTGCAACCCTCGTATTCATTACAGATGATAATTCCACTGTAATTTCGGTCCGTTTACAAGATGACGTGAATATAGTGGAACGAAAAGTTAATAATTCAAAGTTATTGCGATAGGTATAAGCCCATATTAAATTTTCGTATGTATATCCCTTAGAAATCGATATATCGGGTTGTATTTATATCTGAATAATAGCTCGGTTGTGTTTTGTATTAGAGGAATGTCTGTGTTTGAATTTCTTCATCATTCATTATGTGATTTTCATTCCAGTTGGCCAAGATACGAAAGAAGTTGGAGGGTAAAGTTCACTGATTGACTGATGAACTTGCGTTTCTAGTGAAACAAATAACTTGGATTAAGTAGAAGAAAGGAAATTATTTTTCATATAATGGAAAAAATGGGACCGTAGACACAAGGAAACAAGAAAAGGAAATCAATTATACTTATGTTCTACAACAATATTCAATGATGATAAATTTTGATACACAAACATCATCATTCTATAGCTGTATCATATTTCTATAGTTAGATAGCTACTTTCTTTATTTTGCAGTAGATTTCCTTGAATGTTCAATTACTTATCATGAATCATACGCGAAACTTATTAATTGTTAATGCAAAATACGTCCATAAACTTTGAATTTAAGACACATGTCTCATATCGCCTCTTTGTATTTTTCCAGAAAAGTGGAAACTCGTAAGAAATACTATTAACAATAATTTGAGATTAGACAAGTCTTAAAAAATGAGATAAGTTCGACATCTCAGTCCTTCGTCAGTGATATAAAGCTGTGTAAATTGAAACAACTATAAGATATACACATTTCCAAAAGTATTTATAAAAATAATAAGTTTATAAAATGAGGTATTAACGACTATGATATATCAAACAAAATAGACGGCAATTACCTGGTATATAAATCTCAAAATGGCCAAATTCCGATTTACTACATTTTTTGTATACAAATTGATTTAAACAAATTTGATAATTCTTCTTTTAATTTTGTACCAATTTTTTATTCAAGAAGGCAAGTGTAAGTTTTAAATTTCCCTGTATAAATTTCTATCTCCCTTATTCTATATTTTCATACTTTCGATTATTTTTTCCAAAACATTGTGCTCTTTTGCTAGATTATTTCATTGGAAATCGATGCTGTCAGCAGTTTAATTCTAAAATAAAATATTTTTGCATATACCTGAGAATCATCCTGAGAGAAGATAGCATCGAATGCGAACATTTTAGGGGCGGCAACTCCCACCCTTCTATCCTCAGGGGCAACTGACCCATTACAAAGGGAAGGATCTGTTAGAGTTACTTGCTTTTTTCGCTTGTCTATGCTGAAAAATCCGTTGAAACTTCTACTGTCGACACCTGGGCCCAAAGACGTGGGATTCGAAACCCTCAACATCACCTTCACCTGAAAAGAAACGAGAAGATATATTTTTATATGCTATTTTAGTAATATGTGTATGTTTCTATATCATTTTGACTTATATTTCTATTAAAAATGTACTTTAGGTTAAGCAAAAGATATAGTAGACAAAATGACATAGAGTCCATTTCAGGGAAATTTGAGTAAATCTGTCAACGTTGTACGTATAATAATTGAGCTTAGACATGCACTAATAGCCTTGATGATGGTGAAGCCATTTAAGTCTGAACTTTTTTTGTCTTTTCTTGGACCATTACGTACTATGATCAATTTTTCATATTTTTTCATTGTTTAAAAAAGTTGTTGGAAATGCTGTTAGTGGATTCAAGTCTACTGGTGTATGTCCACTCAATCCAAATGTTCACCTCTTCGCGCCCAGTCTTGTGACAACAGAAGAAACTATCGACGAAAAGAAAATTCCTATAGATACAAGTAATAAAGCTCTCTTGAAATCAAAATTCATCTCAAAACTTTCCCAGCAAGCCTTATCCCTAGGGCTTCAGCTATTAAATATAAACCGAAAATAGTAACTAATTTCTTAAGTAATATACTAGAGGAAATACATCACAAGCTCATTTCCACGAAAGTTGTGAGAAAGTCAAAAAAAAAACCTCAAAAACTAACAGAATTTGAGACTAAAACAAAAATAAAGAAGCTAGGAAAAGTAACAGAGCTAGAGAAAAGGATCAAGTGTTCAAGGATTCAGATGACGAACCTGAACCTTTTTGTGATTATTCTGATGACGAGGATGATGCAGATACAGCAATGAACTTTTCAGTAGATCCAGGTTCAATAAGCAATAGAAGAAGTTATAGACGGAAAGAACATTCATATAGACACAAGAAAAAAGCTCTCTCGAAATCACAATTCATCTCAAAATTTTCCCAACAAACCCAACCCCTATGGCTTTAGCTATTATAAATAAAGAGGAAATAGTAACTGAGTTTTCAAATAATATACTACAGAAAATACATCATTTCTACGAAAGTTGAGGAAAAGGAACCTCATAACTTTAACAGAATTTGGGACTAAAAAAAAAAGAAAGAAGCTAGGAAAAATAATAGACCTAGAATAAAGGATCAAGTGATCAACCTGAACCTTTTGGTGATTATTCTGATACCGAGGATGATGCAGATACTGCAATGAACGTTTCAGTAGATCCAGGTTCAATGAGCATTAGATAAAATGCCATGTCTATAAAAACAAATCAGTTTTTTGTGATGTATGCAAAGATTAGTTTTAGCAAGTACTGAACTCATGATTTTATCTCTAATCAAAGGATTTCTAGTTAGTTCTTTTTTGTTTTTAAGATTTATTGTAATACCTTTATTGAATTCCACGTTTTTTGTTTTAAATTTGTTCATTAATCACTGCTAGATCGTTTATCATTTTGCTTATACCCTGGTGGGCAAAATGACACTAAAGAGCTTAAGTTTAAAGGTTTGTTTCTTGTTTGAATTTCAGTTTTTCATTTCCAATACTCTTTGAACATATTCTTGAAACATCAAAAATATTCTTGGTATTAACATAATCGATTCAACTGTTTAAAATTAAAATATCAATACCTAACCAAACATATGTCAATTTATACGAAAATCATCGTGTCGATATGGGTTTTGGTTATGGGTCAATGCTTAACCTGAATCTCTGTCAAGTATTCGATAGAGTAATACTTAACAATGTAGCTAAGGACCCTATATTCACAAAACGAATCATTGCATGTCACAAAGCTTCGGTTTATAAATACTAAGGCGAAAGTAGCTTCAAAAATAGAGGTGATACTCATCGTTTTCTTCGATTCCCAGTGGTTCAGCATGAATTCATTTTAGTAGGTCAAACGGTCAAGGAGTGATACTTGGCTGTTTTAAAACGTCTACGTAAAGCAATTCTTCGCAAGCTACCAGATTTGTGAACATTTTTTAGCTCAACACAAAACGAGTGTCAAGGCGCAGCCAGTGTTCACGGCAGATTTGTCTCCATGTGATATTTTCCTCTATTCGGAACAAAAACATTTTGTCTAGTCCCATTTTTAATGCTACAGTTTCTAATTTGACTTCAGTCTGGATGAGTTGTGAGTGTTTAGCCTTTTGATTTTTGGTTTTTATTTATAACTATTGTTATTTTTTCATTCTTAATGATCGCGTCGACGTATATGTTTGTCTTTCTGTGGGATACGTCCAGCTGATACTTGCATGGCTGCTATTGGTATTCAGTTGTTAAATAATTCTTTTATCGTGTGTTCTGTGTTCCCAAATTTCTACGCCAGATGTCCTATTTCCTATTCATAATCGGCCTGCGTTAGTTTTAGTCTGGATTCTCCTGTGTTTATGTTATGAACCTAACTTAACCTTTTTTTGCCTAGAATTCCATTTTCCACGGGGTTTTTAAATGAGATTTCTAATATTATTATTTTTTGGTAATCTGCAAAAGCTCGTATATCAGCCTTAAGGCTGGACCTAGACTAGATCTTCTCTCTATGTCTGTGTAGTTATGTCTTCTGTCTGTTTGTCAAGAAGTCCCAACAAAGTATCGTAATGTCCTCTGGTACTTTTTTTGCTGCAGCGTGTTCATTATAGCCGCTATCCCTGCAGAGATAAATGCCTTTTGTAAGTCCAGTGTTGTTATTAGTTGGTGTCTCTTGTCTATTTTGTTTGATTCAATTTTTGTGATTACCATCTCTAATGCATCTATTGTCGAGCACACCTCTTTGAATCCGAATTTTCAAATGGCTTCTCTAAAAAGTGCATTGCAATCATTTTGTCTGATACTTTACCAAGTACAGGGTGAAGGCAGATGGACCTCCGACCTCCGTTTTTTTTTTCTGAAGCCAGACCCTATCAGTATCAGATAGTATCCTCTGTAGCTATTCCATTAGCTCTCCTGCTATTAATATCATTTAGTATTTTTTGTATTTCTATTTCCCTGAAGTCTATTTTATCTACGATATCTCGTTCTATTCCTATTTTTTGTCTAAATTCAGTGTATGTATCGTTGTCGTCGTTGATATTGTCTGTTGAAAAGTATTTTTCGTTTAGATAGTTTATTGTGTCTATTCTGTCTTCAGTCAATGCACCGCTTTCTTTTTTGATTGTTGTTTTTTCTATGTTTTAGTTTGTATGCACAGTTCCATGGATTGTGGGGTTCTTTTGTCTAAGTTCTTCTAACTTCAAAAATACCACTTTCACTATCAAACAAACATTTTGTATGGTTTTTATTGTGGGTATTACAAAATTTTTGATTGTTTCTAGCAAACAGAAACTCCTTAAATTTGATCAATATCTATTAATAAATTTGTTGACGAACAGGTGAAATCAAACTTTAAAAAGATCAATCGGATCCATCCTGTAGATTTTCCAAAAATTTGACCTATCGAATGCTTATCAATAAGATTGTCTAAATTATGATAAATTTGAAACAACACTAAATTTTAGTGTTAACTATGAAATTTCATTAGAAGAATTATAAATTCAATAAGGTTTTATTAACGGTAAATTAACCCAAAGGTCACCAAATAGATGTAAGTTTCAAGATAAAATGATACAAAAGAAAGTAGAATTTAAATATTTGCGAGATGAAATATCTGGTAAAGGGCACATGAAAATAGGACTAAGGATCCGTGCTACTAGAATGTCTTATCTAAACGACACAATTTGGCATAATATACATATTAGAACTGAAGCCAAATCCCGTATATACAAGACAGAAATTATACTAATAAAGATTATCATATATAACAGAAATCCCACCTGGTAATTTTAAAACAAAAAGAATATTAGATAACAGACACAGAAATAGTCAGAAAAATAGTACAAAGTCATTGATATTGAAAAAATTATGAGTTTAAGAATGGAAGTTTCGATTGAACATGTGTCTTTTGTAAAGATATTTACGACGCACAACTGATTAACAAAATAAAATTAATCTCTGTAGTTTGGAGTAATATTTTGGAACATCTTCCATTTTTTGGAATATTTGAAACATAGGAATATATCAGCTTTAATTTCACATTAAAATAATACAGGGTTATGATGTATTTTAAGGGGTATTTGAAAGGTTGTAATCAATTTTCTATGGAAATCGTAAAAAGTTCTAGAAGTAGTGAGGATTTTGGGAAATTATTTTTTATTCTGTTAGAAATGCTACAGGGTGAATCAAAATTTGAATACAATATTTTATAGGTTTTTGTCAAATGAATCACACTGTATTTTATGCGAGTATTACCAGAATACTCCATTTTATATCGAGTTTTTCTATACCTAAAACCCAAAACAATGGTTATGTCCCATAAAATACAGGGTGATTCATTTTAAAAACCGTAAAAATAATTTATTACTATTTCGATTCAATTAAAACTAACGATATAAATAATTATCCAGAATATAGGGTGTTTAATTTAAGATAATATAACTTATGATATGACACCCTGTAAAATTGTGAGTAATTCTGTGAAGAAGAAGAACCTTTAGATAAGGAACTAAAATTCGTAAGATTAACAACCAAGTTCTTAAACTTTTTCTCTCAAATCATTCAACAAATTTATGAATTTTTTTATATCAGTGAATATTTTCATTGTCACTTCACGGCAGTGGGAAACACCTCTCAAATAGCCACTAAAAGACACAAAAAAACTTGTGATCAAACAAACATGTAGTTTTAGCTTAACCTCCTATATTCAAATGAGACTTGGAAATCCTACATCGATAAATATAATCTTAAATCCTAATGGAGAAAAATATATTCCAACGAGTTGTATTAGGTTGATATGACCCTATACATACAATAGTGATGACGAAGGGTGAGCAGTTGGGCAAAATTGTATTTGAATAACGTGTAATCTAATGAGATTAAAGTTTTCCAACTTATAATGGAAGTTTAAAACAAGTTTATAGTTGAGATTAATTTTGTTATACGAGCTGTGACTATTAAATAACATCGTTAAAGAAAAGTACGCATGCGTCAAAGGTTAACGAATGTCAAATGTTTAACCTGAACCCTACTCTCTTCAGTACCTGTAGAGAAACCACTGTAGAAGTGCCTTTCGTTTGTATAGAAGCTGTAACTGATGATGGTGAGATTTCACTTGGAATATCTGTAACTAAAACTAATAATAATAGTGATTCAACCGTTTTCAAAATGGCCGGGACGATGATAAAAAGTATTCACGTTAGAGTAGCCCCTTCACATCAAAAAACGACGAAAATATCGAAAAATTGGATAATCGTTTTCGATTTGATCGATAGCTACTCATGTAGGAGCTACCAGACTTGAGCTCGGAAACCCGGCCTTGGCCGCGTTGAAGTCTGGGTAACTTAACATATTCTATAGTCAGGTGTCACCTTACATCGACCATCCCATCCCATTACAAGCAACCATCCTGGCCTATGGTTGCAGACCAGTCTTGGGTTTATCTAGGCAACCAGGCTTGATCCAGCGAGGGTTCTAAGCTCGGTCTAGAGTTGTACGTACTTGGCCCAAGTCTAGGCCTATACTGGGCCCATCGTTAAATCCTACGATGGGGCAAGTACGTACAACTCTGGCCTTAGCTTGGAACCCATTATTGACCCAGACTTGGTCAGTGTTGGTGCGATTGTTGAATCTATCGGAATTATCAAAGAAAGTGTGCGGCAAATTTCACATGAACATCATAAAATGTACGCAAAAATGATGCCAAACATCCTCACATCACAAGAAACTCGTGGAAATATTTCAATCCATTGCGATTGAAATGACTAATTAGAAAAGGTAATAACGTATTGAACAAGGAACAATATTTGAAGCTGTTGAAGCTGCGCAAGAAAAAGTAACGCGCGTCCTCAAAAGACTTCCTGCGTTGTTTCGAACGATATAGCGATGAAAGGATATATAGGCTGTTCCATAAACATGTAATCCCTTCTCTAGAATAGATAGAAAACTGGAAAATATTTGGGGTTTGTTTAGTGAAATATTTTCACCCTATACACATTTTTTAATATTTCGACAACGGTACACAGTATCGAGTTTCATCACTTTTTGGTTTAAAATTGATTGATGCTTAAGTTAACTTGAAATTTTGTTGAATAAATCTAATATTGAAAAAATTATAATCAATACTAGTTGATATGAGCCGTGTAACTAGCGCCCTCTGTGTGAGTCTACGCCTTTTATTTTTAATATGGATGGAGTTCCGATTATTTTTACTAAACCCCAAAATCGATTCTAGAGACGGGATTATTTTATTTTATCTTTCACCTCGTATACAACGAGAATTTCGTTAACCGCTGATTCTAAATATTTTTATAGAACGAAAAATGACTTACTACTTTCTTATAAAACACTACCATAATTTGCGATTTATTTTTGTTGTTATTTAACACTGAAAACTGATTACAACCCGATCGCGAGAAGAGGTCAAAACACACAAAACGAAAACACCGGTTCTCGAAGAATTTCGTTCACTCCTCGACGCATCTAGTACACAAACATAAAACGTTTGTTAAAAAATTCCCAGCATTATTTATAATATATATGAACATCTAAAACTAATTGAAATTCCGAACACGTGAAAGCAGGACTCGTTTAAGAGCCGTTAAATTTGATTAAAGACTACGACATACCTACCATGGCATTTATTTGACGTTTGGCAATAATAAATAGAACGAATTTCAATAAGAGGTTCCAAATGAATGATGTTTGAATGCGAGGTAAATAATATTAAACTCGTTATCTTTCATCTCTTCTCACTATCAAAAGCATCATTCATTTAATTCACATTTATGATATATCAAACGTTCTTAATAGAAAATATTTTCAAAAAACAATGTTTTTCTGCGGATATTGTGACACTTTCCTTGCTTCGAATCGTTTCTACGAGGGTTGATTTACACGACAAATAAAAAAATTTGTATGGAATGCGCAAGATCTTGTGATATGGTCCTATATATTTTTCCTATATATTTCTCGAAATCTATTTCTCATTGAATGGATCGTTTATCTGAAAAAGAACGAAATAATATTCTAATGATATTAAGATATTGTGATAGAAATCAAGAAGAAACGTGTAATATTCTTAATAATTTATATCCTAATCGAAATCCCATAACAAGATCTACTGTTTGTGTATTAGTAAAAAAGTTTAACTAGTTCAGTAAAAGATTTATCCAAATCGTATGTGAATTTGAAGACGTGGTTTTATCGAATGGCCCCCGCGATCACCCGACATGAATCCTTTAGACTATTTCCTGTGAGGTCACTTAAAAGCAGGACCAGCCAATATAAAGTAATTAGAAAATAGGATTACCACAGAAACAATGAGATTTGTCAGGTATGTTGCAAAATGAATTGCAAAGTTCCAAAAATCGCATGGCTTGTTGTATTGAATTAAATGGACAAAGTTTCTATAAAAACACAGGCCGATAATACATTAACACTCCTAACGAAAATCGCTTTCATGGTGTATTCAATTAATTCATAAAATTAGGAACCAGCAAATACTTTTTATCAGATTTATCTTCAAAAAGTTAAAAAAACGTATTTTCCAATCCATATTTATAAAACTCTTGCTCGCGGCACGCAACGTTATGGAAAAAGCAACCAGCTCGAAATTATTTTTTTTTCTTCTTAAGATAAACCTTTTCTAATTGATGATGCTGCAAATTTTTGTGTGTGCTTCCCTACAACTGACAGGCAGATCAATAATGAGAAGTTCCAAGTTCTTTCCCCAATAGTGAATTACGTTACGGGGGTTCGACGGCTCGCGAAGACATACAATAAGGGGGAGTATTATTTATTATTTTAGTATAGATTGATAACCACGCCATATATAAGAAGCGTTAAGTGACGTGAAATCCTACTTTAAACACTTTTAGACGAGGCCTTGCCAGTAATCTTGCTGAAAGAAAATTCACGATTTGCAATCCGATTAGTGCTTCTATATAGATGTTACATTATCTATATAGTACAATAATTTGGACTCTTTTAGAATCAATTTTGATATAGTAGAAGCCTGATAATCTGGCACGTTCGGGACCGGCTCGGTGCCAGACTACCGAAAATTCCAGTCTATCGGGCGGTAATTACAAGGTTAATAATTAAAATACAAATACAATATGCAAAAACATACAACAAAGTTTATTTTACATTTTATATAATGTTTATACACGTACTGTAAAATGCATTTCACTTAGATTTAAAAAGATCACGAATCACGAATGTCTTATGTTTTCTTGACTTTTGGAAATCAATCATTTCTGTAGCACCGTATCTAGTACTCAGCAAAAGGGATAAACTTATTTAGTGATTTTTCAGTTTCTGCCCAGCTGATATCCTCCTTTTCTTCCGTGAATCACTTTTTTCAAGATTTTGAATGTTGATAATGTCCTCATCGATTAGTTCTGTTCAACAGGCTTATTCTCGTCGATTAGAATCCCCTCCTCTACCTCATCTCCAGGCAGGTTTTACAAGGGATTGTCAGCACTTCTAACGACATCCAAAACTTTGGTCTTGATGGTTTTCTTCCTAATCAGTTTGTAGAGTTAGGTCAGATGCACAGTTTGCAGCTAACCAAAGTTTTCTCCAGCATTTTTTACCTGATTCCAAGTCAGTGCAATAGCATAAACGAGATCTTTTACTGTAAACTTTTTTGGAAATTCAGTCTCGTCACAGTTGGCCTTGAATAAAAGACCTACTATAGAAGCATTAAAAATTTTGAATAACCCCTTGGTCTATGGGTTGAATCTAAGATGACTTTTGAAGGTTTCCCTGACCTCAGGCACAAAGTGGTGAAAAAACCATGTTTCATTAGCACTGTAAATCTGTTCAGGTGTTAAGTCATTATCAGCCACGATTTTCTCAAACTCGCCTTTGTATTTTTCTGCAGAGTTTTGATTTGCTGAAAGTGTTTCTTCAGTTATATCAAGTCTTCGAATTCCATGCCGAAATTTGAAGTTTCTGAGTCAACCATCAGAATAATTACAATCACTTTCAGCAACTCCTGAGCCTTGGCCGAATTTTTTTCTCTCAGGCATTTCGGACTGTTGGATGGACTTCTACTGTATATTTCAGAAGTAAAAACTCACGAACAAAAAAATCTGGTTATACTCTGTATACGGTATACTCTGGTTACAAGCACTGCTTTCCGACTTCCCTGTCCACTTTGTCCCACAACAACTCCATCGCGTTCAGAATGGCCAAATCATTACTTGAAATATATTCTCCTTTTTCAATTGATTCAAATACTATTTGCGCGGTTTCCGAAATGCTTGGAATTGTTATCATGATAGAAGATAAATAATCTGCCGATCAAGTGCTAGCCAAAACGTACTATAATATTTTTCATAGATTTCTTACATCTATATTTCATCAATTTTTACCATTTACCAGTTTCCAGTAGCTCTTTCTCCCAAACATTCCCAAACTATCACAAACCCTCCACCGTGTTCTACAGTCGGGATTACGCATGGATCTCTCATCGATCTGTACACACATACTCTTCTTTTAGACCAAAAAATTCTAAACTTCGACCCATCATAAAATAAAACCTTCTCACACTCTTCATGAGTCCGATTCTATTGTTTTTTAGGTCGCTGCAACCTTTCCACCGTAAAAGTACTCAAATGCAAAATCCCTCAGATTCATTGATCGGAGCTGCTATCTCTGTACCCGTGAGTCGTCGATTACTTTCACTTATCAATTCAATACATTCATCTTCAGCGGTTGTGGTATTTCTAGATCGCCTTCAACGTTTTCTACAGCCAAAGCTCATGGCGAATGCATATTTTTTCACTTTGTTGCTCATGGTACTTCGAGGTATTTGTAATTTGGAGGCAATGGGACGGTTCCTTTTACCTAGTCTATGAAGACTTTCAATTAAAACATGATTTTCAACCAATACATTGATTTACTGGTATTAGTTCATATCATTGTTCAGTTCCTCTTGTTTTTGTCATTCTAGATATATAACCTTTTGTTCTTGAAAACATTAAGGACTGATGAGGATTTTTCAACCTCTTCGTTTGTATTTGCAATGGTTGCAAGATAATACATTGAAATAACTATAATTGGATAATGGCATAACATTTAGAGTAATGTAGGAAATGCAAAAGTGTGGATCCACTATTTTCTTGTCGATTTCGCTTCGCAAGTCCAGGGTTATTTATCTGGAGTTTCAGACAACTCTGTCCTAGCACATACTCCACTGTGCAAGGTGTAGGTGTATTTGAGTACACTAAGAAATAAGCAGGGTTGTGGATGGTTCAACAGTCACAAAGAATATTGTGCTGTCGTTCCACATAATGGAGCCATTAGGTTCTTCAGCTTCAGTCATTGAGAGAATTTTTTGCAAAAATATGTGTTTCAGATATCCAGCTGGAATAATTTGATGGAGCATATTTTCCCAGTGAAAAACACATAAAACGCTGGAGTTCAAAGAATAGAGACTCCAAGTGCCCGTCAGGGTCGGACCTTACTATCGTACGTAGGTGTGGAAGTTTTTCCATTATACCTCATATTATGAAAGCTAAATTCTGTATATGTTATTCAGAAATTGATTGAACCGTATTTCCTCAGTAGCCAGACAGTTTTGTGGGATCTATCATCCTGTCAGAGGCATTGAAAGTTTCTAAGAGTACGGAGAGTGGAAATAATCCAGTAACTGCAAGTGAGACAAATATTCCAAAAAATATGGAGGCACCTTCAAAAATATGGTTACTTAAATGAAAGCTTTAAGAATTGAACATTCTCAACGGTTTTAACCTACAGAATTAGAGTATACCATACCACCTGGACCTGGTGATTTCTCCACATAATTCTAATTTTAAAGAAGCTTGAGTTGATTTTTTAATTTCACATTGGGCTACATTATTATACAAATTAATTCCACGAAGTGTCATCACTGTTAATAACAACAAAGCTATGTTGAGTATCGTTGAAAAATTTTCTTGTTCTGAGCATGAAAAAACCGATACTAAGATAGTATACTACATGTGTAAAATAGACTATAAAAAAAATTTAATTCGAACTATTGATATAATACGCTTATAATTCTGGGTGATATGCATCATCTAAATTATTAATCACACGTCTGGATGCTGATAAGGACTGGAAATAACTTGTTGTGAAAATTACCTCGATCACAAGCGATCACAGGATGTGATTACAACCCCGCATTTTTCATAAAAGGAAAATTGAAGCCACATTAATTATGAGAAAATATGTGGAATTCCAGGAAGCTTTCATCTAGTTTGGTTGAAGCCAAATTATTGTTAAGAACAAAGTAGAATTTTCAAGTTTTTTGCGCTATTTATACTATTTGTGTTTTCTCTGGATCTTTCTCTCTAGGCCGTTTTTTTGGTTTATCTCTTTTCCTCTTGCCTTCTGGTATCTTTCAAGCAACTAGTTCCAAGAGCCTGTCTTTATCCATTCGTTCCAAGTGACCTAATATTGTAGATTCATGTATATATATATATATATATATATATATATATATATATATATATATATATATATATATATATATATATATATATATAGTCTTAGATGTAAACGAAGCTTTTACTAAAAAATTTTCCAAAATTTCGATCCTACTCCCTTGAAAAAGTGAGTTACAACGATAATTTTTGCGAGATTATTACACATTTAGTATATGGAATAATGCCCACGTGAAAAATCCAACAACATATGAACCATGACCAATAACATTTTAATTTTACCGTTTGACAATAAATACAAAAAAATAGAAAGAAATTTCGACATGGTACAAATAATCAAAAACAACGTAATGCTATTAATATAAATAGAATTATATAAATGATAAATTGTGTTGTAATGGACAATTTTAACAAAATCGTGAGAGTTATAGCTTTTAGCAGAGATATGACTAAATACTCCATAATTAATGATAGTAATTATACCTGAATGTATATTGAAATGAATAGTTTACAATCCATTAGTTCCCAACAATACCAAAATCGGCCTGAAAATTATGAGTAGTATTCAACTAGTCAAATATCTGTAATGTTGACGAATAAATCGTTTATATTGTAGCCTTTGTTCGAGAATCCATCAAAAATATTCTTTCTACCAGTAGTCGTTTGGAATTCAGTGAAACTGCTATCACAAATATGAGGAAAAACCTAATAGCTCGAACATAAGATTAATATTCGAACAAATTGTTTCACGAGTTCCAATAACAAAAATTAACATAAACCCTCTTTATTTCAATCATATTCTATTCTTCTTGATCTAACTTTGTAGATCAATAAAAAAAATGGCATTAATCGAATATCAAATATTTGTCATCGTTTAATAGTGGAAAATAAATAGATTAATAGTTTATCATCGGTTTATCTTTGCATGAAACGTGAGTTCTGATATAAGCTGACTGATAGGTTCTAAAGCATTCAGAACGATGGTTATTTGATGAGATTGTCAAGAATGGCTTGCATCATGCAAATCAACGACAACTATTTGTGAGTTTAAATTTTTTTCCCACAATCTACACTGATCATAGACCTAGTAGACCAAGAGCCAGTTATTAATTTCAGGTGGTCATTTCAGAAACTTTCCACAGTAAATTTTCCACATATACTGAAAATGATAACGCACTTCTGGCAGCCCTCTGTACCCTAACATTTTGAGGAGGAGAAAGTTTTCAGTTGAAGAATTAGTCCTAAAATTGAAGGAAATTGGTTTTGACATTATTTTCACTTCATGGAATTTTTGCCAGAACATTTACACCTCTTCTAATTGTTAACAGAACAAAGTCATTTGTGAAAGTTTGAACATTGAAATAATTCTGCAAACTACGAAATAAATGGTTATCAAGTGTTACAAGATCAGGACTGTATGGAAGATATGATATTAGTTCCCAGCTAAACTCCAATAGATTCCCACGAGTTTCTAAAGGTGTGTGAGGACTTGCATTATCATGATGCTTCATCCAGTTCCATTGATTGTTGATGGTAAATATCAGAGATGATCGTTTGGTTCCTTGGAATCAGCTGAAAAAAAACATCTCTGTAATGTCATCAAACTGATAGCATGTTTTTTTTTAGCTTTCGATGTGATTTATGCTGGTTCATCGTGTTTGTTCCATGATCGAAGTTACTATGCAGGACCCATTTTTCTTCACTAGTGATGATATGCAGTATGCAACACGTTTTTGAATTCGTCAAAAGTCATTGAAAATGAAGATGAATATTTCAATTATTTTCAATTATCTGTAAACAACTCAAATAGCACTACCATGACAACACGTTTCTGCATTAAACGAGTCAAACGTTATGTTAAATATGTCGCAGATTTGACATATTCATATCAGTATTACTGTTTTTGCTGGTAGAATCACTAAATACATGTAACCAACCACTCTGTATCATTCCAATTATTCTAAGTGTGAATGTTGAATCCAATTATCAAATAATGTTATTGTGTATTGAATAATTGTAACTTGAGCATCCTGTATACTTTATTTCCAAACGATGTGATTTTTTTGGAATTTCTGATACGGTATATTTTTTTGGATATTTATTCATCTTTAGATAAAATGGTTTTTTTAACAAACAATCACCGTTTCTAAAATATTGTATCAAAAAGCGAGAAACCAAATATTTGGATTGATAGAAATCTTGTATTTTCATATCATTCCCTAAATATATTCGGTAGTTATTATCGAATGCTATTTCCAATGGGAGTGTTCCGAATTCCTGCAATCCATCTCAATCTTCCCTACTGATTCCAAGTAATCACAAAGTCCCCTACTGAATTTATAGTTCATTACGTAATGGATCATAAAATGACAAGGTTTTATTAAATGACAATCATGCGATGTTAAACCGACAGTCCCCAAAGTAATGAAAATTTTCAAGTTTAAAATGTAGGTGTGTTATATATTATCGGATTAAATATTTCTGACTCTATTTGTACTTTCATGTGTATTCATTGACCATTGTGGACTGGCTAATCCTGATACTGAAGGCCCCAGCTACACTGGTTTGTTCACAGACACTTTTGCACAGAGAGTTAAGCCTTCTTTTGTCTCATTCTGTCTATGTGTGAGCTTTTGGTCAATTGTTATTTGATCTTGCTGGATTTTTTTATCGTCTATTTTCATATGTATATTGATCGAGTCTGCCTTCTATTGTATAAAACAGATTTTATAATGTTAATCAGTTTCGCATATCTCGTCAAGTTGTTGTCTCGTCGCTCAAAGTACCATTTGAGTTTTGAGCCGACTAGGTATTCTGCTGATTACAGTCTAGAAAGTCAAGCAGCCTTTTAGTTTCCTCGTTTTTAAAGTCATGGAGCGATTCTAGTTTTGCACACACCATTTTTGTCGTTAAGTATTTCTTTATGGCTTTTTGGTTAGATTGAAATTACTGTTTTTTCTTGGTGTCGGTTAAAATTGGATTGAATCAATGCGAATACTTTGTCTTGGATGGAGGTAGCATGTTCTCGAAGTGAAATAACCTGATAACTTTGGAGTGTTTTCAGCTGATGCCATTTCATTTGTCCTGGAGCCTTGCGTGGACTTATCAAATTAATAAATTAATTGAATTAATACCAATATGCCAGAATAAAATAATTTTTCCTTCATCTGTATTTCACCGAACCAAGATGATCTTTCACTCCAATAATGATCGATGTATTACAACAGGAGAAGCAATTGATCTTGAAACGACAAAATAAAAACGCTACGTAACGGTCTTTCCTTGTCCCTCTCCCTTTTCTTTCAGAATTCTTACGACAATCCTCTAATCTAATATTCATGTTTAATTTTATGGAATTTTTTGTGACCCTCTATGTGGGGTGACAAGTTTTTATTTCCCTGCCACAATTCATAGCTCAAATTCTTAACTTTATCCAAGCATGAATAACCTCAAGCGACACATCACTACACTTTGAATCTGCTGTTATTGCGAAAACGGTTTTATTATACTAATTCAAAAAATTTTTTACATTCGTCGCTATAATATTAATTAGTTCAGTTTATTCGGACAAAACTTTTACATAGAAAAAATTCAAGTTTATACTAATAATAAGATAATTATGGAAGTTAAGAGTTTATAAACGGTTGAAAATGAAAATTTTATAGACGTAAAACATTGTTTCAACAGAAACGGTCCGTATTTATAACTGAAAATTGAGTGCTCATATATACACGGTTCCAAAATGTTCCTTGTAAGGCGTATGTATCGTAGTAAGGCCAACGGTCAAATTTTTAAGTGACTTTATAAGAAACCACCGCTTTCTTAGGAACACCCTCAATATTTTAACTTGAATTAAGATAAAACTATAAATTTTTTTTGTTACAATAAACATGTCCATATACGATAATTATCAGTAGAAAAATTTGAGATAATGATAAGTTAGCAACTAGAAACTTAAGTTATCTTCTATAATATTCCGCTCATAATATGGATATCACATTTCATCTAGATTCAGTTTACTCAGAATAAACAACTTCTTATCATTGGATTTACCAATTTAAAGCCGTGAAGATACCAAAAGAAAATTGGTCGCACTTAGAAACCTAACTTTTGAAAAGCAAAGCGAAGCTACAAAAATTAAACAACATAACGAAAGTTTACTGACAGCATATGATGAACGAAACCAACCAGCGATAATATACTATAAATAAGATAGTACGTGTCATGGCAGGATTCCCGAAATACCAATTGCTGCCGATTAGTAAGATTGGAGCTCCTTCCATCTTGATATTTGATCGCTGCTATTGGGAGAACAAAACAGCAATACAAAGGAAACATATTATGCACGGCCAATATCCAGTTTTTTTCCAGCTCATCTCAATCTCCAAACTTGAGGAGCATCATATCTCCACAGGTACTTGAACCTCAAGTTAATAACAAAAAAATGACCATTATGTAAATTGTCGACCACTGACAAGTAGGATGCATCATCGCGTATGACAATCTCCATGACTTTGGAGCTGTCCAAGGCATTGCCACTAGGCAGCAATAGACATATATCAAAATTTTATATTTGTTACATTAGTTCAGCGTAGAATTCCACATTCCTTTAGTTTTGATGAATATAAGTATGAGATGACGATCTTTAGCATAAATACGTTGTTGGAGACGATATCTCAAGTGAATATATATAGAATAGAATTCAGTTACATCACATGACAAAACAAATCAATTAAATTCCAGCTGTGTCATCAGCTGTTAAGACCAGAATTTCACTAACCCATATTATTCAACAATTTCGACGACTCCGTATTGCTAAAGATTTTCCAGCATTAAAATTTTGTGGTATTCACACACTAAAGGTTTACGCTTACCTTCTCAAAAAAGGTGAGTCCAAATTGTGGTTATACTACACGGTCACTTTAAGCAAATATTGTGTATTTCTTGAATAATTGTTGAGGTTATCTTCACCATTTTGAGGTCATTCATGTCTAGACCCATTAGCTTAAAGTGTCTAATTTTGTCGAAAGCATTTTCGTAATCAATAAAACACACTTTCTTTTAACCAAAAGCTGCGTTACTCAAGCTGCTTAGTTGACCATGTTGGAATATTTCTATCTTGAATACGTGGGAGAAAACAAAAATTTATTTAAGTGTTCAACCTGAAGCCCACTTTTTCGAATACGATGTATATGCATTTTTACTGAATGTCACAAATATGCCCTTCAAAGATAACAGTTTCAGTTATCAGAGCTAGAACTATCTGTATAAGGCAAAATATTCATGGTAAAATTATAAAAATTTCTACGCTGGAGTTTTCGGATACGATCTTTTCAACTAAAATATTTTCAAATATGGCTGTAACTGTAACTTTGTTATTTTAAGTAGAATACCCTGTAGATTATCATATTTTTTAAAAACTACGTGAAATTCTAGTATACTTTTGTCTGAAAACTTTTTTCCTAAAATGCATACTTTTTGAGTTATTAATTTTTTTGTAAGAAGTTTGACCGTTGCAGACCCTTATAAATAATTTTTTTACGAGGATACCCTTGAAGATATAAAAATGGTTTCTATTAGGTTGATTTAAGCAACGTCAGACGTATTTGAGGCTATGTTGGAAAAATGTTCATTTTATACAGGGTGTGTTCAAAGTTCAAGATCTGACTATGTGAATACTAATATAATACCGGCCGTATCATAAGTCTTATGTACACAGCAGTTATTAAAATCGTATAATTCAATAAACAAATAAACACCCTGTATAAATATTACTAAAAGTAAAATAAATTCAATCTTAAGTCACTAAAACCAATTTCAAACAACATTTACTAGAGAGAGCATTCGATGAAAATGGTCAGAATATAAACGAAAACTTATGAAAGCTAATCAATAAATTGGTATTGAATCTTGAGAGGGCTTTATCTCGGCATTTCCAGATTTTCCTGCCGCAGTCTTAATCAAATTTAGATCCCACGTTAGTAATTTCCATCTCCCACGTTCCTTAAAGTGCAGCTACTGCGGCGCCATACAATTCTTTTTGACCTGTCATCCAATTTCCATTGGTGATTAATTCGGCTTTTAGCGACACCAACACCCTCCTTGTTATAACTTTATTGCCTGCCACCAGGGAAGTCACAAATATCGGTTTGAGAGGGTCATAACCCTAGACAGTGAACGGTGATTTACAGTATTCTCAACTGACATTTAGTAAATAGCTGTTTGTTGTTAGCTATCTGTTAAATCACTGTTACATCATTTATTGTTATTGAAATGATTATGGTCTCGACGACTTTATAAATATCTATCAATAATATAATGTTATCAATGTTATACAATTTGGGAGGAACCTTCAAGCCTTAACATCCATCATTCCACTGCAACAACTTTTTGTGTTTTTTCTAAGGCTTTCAATCATGTTAATCATAATATGTTGATCAACATTTTACAGTACTTCGCTTTCAGAAGAAAACCTCTCGGTTTAAGTCAAACCTTACCAACAGAAGTCAGCTTATAAAGGGTTGATACAACGATGTCAAATCAATAGAATGTTGTGTGCTCCAAGGCTCAATACTAGACCCTATTCTGTATCTTCTGTTTATAAACGACATCTAGACATCAGTGATGTCTATTTGCAGACGATACTAGTTTTTATTGGAGCAACCCTGATCCCACGGCACTTGATAGGATCATATCTAGTGACCTAATCCTCCTAATCTTGTCTTTCTCAACGTTTCTAAGGCTATAGTTATATGATACTTTGCAGCTTTTTTTGAGCAGTTGCCATATCTAGCAAAAACACAGAATTTCCTTTAGGATGCTTTTTATTTATGAACTGCATCATTTTAGATCAACACACTCTTTTCTAGAGTTACCAGAAGGACAAATGTATGCTGAAGAATGACCACAAGAAGATATGGCCAACCATACCAACACTTTCAATTTGAACAGTTTGTGTCTTTTGACATATATTTCTGAATCAACTATTAACTCTCATTAATCTTCATTTCTTTCCCAAAAGTGAATTTATTGTCAGATGGATCAAAGATAATGTTCACAGGAGATGATGTTAGCAGACTCAAGGTATCTTGTCTTTGGCAATGACTGGGACTGAAGCAATAGAAGTTATTGAAAACAGCCTTCAATCTTTTTTTTCTTATGGATTGAACTCGAACAACTTTCCAAATTACTTTTTTATAAGGTATAAAAAAAAGTTTGCATAGCGGACTTGTTAGATCAGCTGCGCAATTGTTCAATACAAATAGTGGTACTTCATCTGGGCTAGTTGTTTTATCAATAATCAAGCCTTGATTTATTGCTTTTGTTACAGACCAGAAAGACTTTGATCCATTTGGGCAATTATATAGTCCCTCACAAGCATCTATGGTTTGCTTGCAGGTATTTCGCATGAAAAAAAAGTTTATACGATTCTCGGCAAAAGGTTTTGAACACCATTCATGTTAAGCAGCATTTTTACTCAAATGTAGTTTTTATCAAACCATGAGTTGTTGTCTATAAAGCCCTTGAAGGGGTGAAAAATTTAGGTTTCCATGCCTGCCAAAATTACTTCTGCAATCCTGTTTGCACACACTGAAATTGTCATTGGAATAGAAGCAAGCATCATCCAAAGGAAATACAATAAAGAAATCCTTTAGATGCTTCCATTTGACCGTTCTATAATCCCAAACTTCACGTGGCTTTGGAAGAGTTTGGATTTCCACTTCAGACGTTGATGTAGTTTGTCAATGATCCGATGTTCTGTGCTGTTTATTGTATCCCTCTATACTCAATGCACTGATATATAGGAATAATTTGTCTTATTTCTCATTCCTTTACCATCCAATACTCAAACTATATTTTCCTAATTCGTTTGTATATTCCTTCTAGAAGTTTGGATCCTCCGAGCTCCACCTTATCTCATATTGATCACGAGCTTTCCCATTTCTTATTTTATTCATGATTTTCTCAACTTCTTCGATTGTCATTTCTCCTAATGAGTTTCCTTGAGAACCCTCTTGCTATTCTGAGTCCTCTTCTGTGCTTGGTTCAGAGAGCAAGTCCATAATTATTAATAATTATTCTTAAATATTCTGAAACACGTTTAAAGAAATAATCCTGTTCTAAATATCTTGATTCCTTAATTCGGTTATGACCTCTGAATTTGACCAGCTGGAGGGTAACCTTTGACGTGACGTCTTACGACGTTTAATAAGCGCATATTTACTAAAATTATTCAAAACTATCTTTTTTGGTTTTGGTACGCCCATGAAATTATCACTACGACCCTTAATCATGCAACATACCGAGTTTGAATTCAGCTGATTGATCTGTTTACTTATGATTACCAAAACAGTAATATTTTTTCTAGATGATCTTCTTGCGGAGGGTAGAGTTTTGTATATAGGGTGAATCATGATGAATTGTCTTTAATCTGTCGAAGGTTTTTAAGGCATGCAAATATTTGAGATTACTAAATACCATCACATATAAAACTGATTCAAAATAACATCATTTGGTAACGTAGGAAAATTTTAATAGAAAAACATGATTGAATTCTGCAACGAAAATGCAACAATATCAATTGGTTCTTCTAATACTATTTTAAATTCGTAACTTGTATGATGACAATATTCCTGAGACGAATGATACTTTGATGGCCCTATGCGCAGACAATCATGTCCTCGTCACCAGGAGCACCTCAACAGCGATGGTAACCACAACTCTGAAAGAATCCATTTAGTCACTTCTAGTTTATTCTTTGAAGAAATTAATTTCCTATCGACGTCTCACTTAATTCGAATAATTTCATAGAACCTCATTGTCGTTTCTAAAACGTTCTCTATCTACATTCTACAACTAAAGTTTGAAATTGTAAATCCAGTGAATTTAAGTTTATAATATTTTTCAAATTTGCTGGTAAATTTTCTGATGTCTTTTGAACTTGGCTTTTTATCCTATATCCTTAAATTTTTTATACTTCTGTCTAAATTAGTATTTTTCAATTATTTGGGGAACTGAATATGATCGTTTCGTGGATGTTATTCTATTGATAGTGAAATAGCAGTGAATCGTATAAAAAAATTAATAAAACGTTTTCCATTACATATTATCTATAGTAGTAAATAAAATATTTTCAAGAAATTGATCATTTCTGTGGATCTCACTGTGAATATGCCAGTCCAGCTTTCCAACAACCCAAAGTCAGGAAATTGCATGTAGAAAATACCAAAATTAGGTGCTAATTATGTGCCAAGTTTAAAAATTACGTGTTGTGTAATCTTCAATTAATTTCCGTCATATAACGAATCTAACAATCAGATTTTTCAAAAATTAAGATCATTACCAGATCAGGTATCAAATAAGCAGGAACATTAGGTGCTTGTGGGAAATGTAGATGAAAAACTACCAATTACTACTATGAAAAAGGCGAAATAATCTCAACACGACTTTTCGATTAGATTATTAACAATTAATGTCAATTACTGAGACAATTAGCTGTACGAAGGTCGCGATACCAGTACATCAACATTTGTTACAAAATAATCTGATGAAACTTGTTCAAATTATCGAATGATAGATAAAATATAATCGGCAATTACGTATAACAGAGTCGGTTTCAGTATTATTCACTAACTATATGGATACGATTTGAAATATATAAATATCCTTGTTCAGCACCCTTTAGAGGTCACAACTCTTAAATTGGTTACAACGACATCTATCGGAAAATCGCAGAACTTTCTAAGTCGTTGCGTCTCTTGGAATTACTTAAAAGCTTCTAAGTTTGTATTTTGCATTCGGCCGTCATTGTTTAAAATGTGCTTATTATTCTGAACTAAGTACTATTTTTTTTTCAATAATACACTTTTTTTGTTCTCAAGATGTACGAGGGCATGAGAAGAAAATAATTTATAAGATCTTTAGTTCAAATGGAACTTATGGTAGATCAATTTTCTTCAGAATAGATAGTACCCCAATTATTGTAAAAAAATAAATTGATTACTAATGATGATGCTCTAGAAAAAATAGAATCAAAGAAGAAAAATTTATTGCGTTGAGCTGAATTAAGGAAGTTTTTGAACGAATAGAATCTCATTATTGTAGAGTTTCATCAAGTAAAAAGTATTTGAAGACAATTTGGTGAAACAAAGCTAAATTGTACAAAAATAATGTTAAATATCACGCAGGTGAGGATATTAAGTCTATTTCTTCAAGAACTTTCCATGAAAAGTTTGCTTCAAATATTCTCCAAGGAAAAATCTTCTAATTTTCTTCTTCACTCAATTATGATTAGAATGTAGTCAGAATTAGAAACAAACAAAACCTAGTCTCTAGAATTTCTTTTATTTTGGTTCAAAACATATATGATTATAATCATATTTCTTAGTGAAAATTAGTCATTACCAACTGTAATTATTGGTTATTTTAAGATTAGTTTATATAATTGGTATATTGCACTTCAGGTTTTTAATCCCTCCTGCAAAATGAGTCAAAACTAAGAAGGTTTTAAAGGTAAGCCGATGATATGCATGGTCAATCAAAGGTTCAATCACTATTAGTAATGCAACAGGCTAAGTGTATGCTTATTTCATCCAAAGATCATACTAAAAGACAAGATGAAACCCTACAAACTTTGAAGAAACTAAACCAGATCTCGTTCATTGTTGTTTGTCAATTGATCGGGTCGTAGTCATTCGATAGGATTCTTTCTATCATGGTGGATAGCATTTCATTATAAAAATAGTTTATTGGTATCAAACTTCAGTACAAAATCCGTGTAAGTGGATAAATAGTTGATAACTGCCCAAGTATAATTATTAAACATCTAAAATCTATTTATACAACTAAGTAATTATCACGGAAGAACGATCAAAACGTGGTAAGTTGTTATAAATCATGTTACCAATTGGAGATTTCCATCAAAAATATATATACAAGGATAAACATTAAACATTTTGAAATAATTCAGACTGAATGAGTTTTGTGAAATATGCAGACCTGAAAACGACTAATGAAATTCTAGAAAACAAAACAAATAAAATAATTTCATCAAAAAACTTCAAATACAAAAATCAAAAGTTTTCAAATATTTTAGAATTGAGCTGTAGTTCTGTTCTTTTAGATGAAGAAGGATATTTCTTATACCTTTTCATAAGTTTTTCTTTATGATTCAGTGTGATTTCAAACACCTATCTCGAAGATTCATCACGAAAAAAAGATTGATTCATGAGAAACCTAGATTTATAATTAATTTTGATCGGTAAATTGTATTTTTTAGTAGTACTTCTATACATAAAGCTATGACATTATTTCAGAGCCACACCTGTGAAGCAAGGAAACTAATTGAGTCCTTGAACACAATATTTATCAGCTTTAAAACATATTCGTCAGTATCGTTTGGTTAACATGGGAAAACTAGGAATATTTGTGTTATTAGTATCAGTTTTCGTTGGTTATAAAATAAAGACAGTTCTTGATCCTCCTCGTTTACCAGAAAAATTGAAAGAAACTTGGTGGGGACCAGGAAATCCAGATTCCGTGAAAACTATAATCAAACCCTTTACTATTAACGTGTCTGATGAGGTAAGCTGGATTTAATCATATTGAAATCATGAATATCTAAGATTCATGATTTATGTTCCTTAAGTTATTAGGTGATAACTAGTTACTAAATTTCCATTATTATCTTAGGAAAATATTAAAAATATTGTTTTTTAGATAGCTACTATAAAATCTTGAATTCAAAGTTAGGTTAACTCAGGATCTATTTTGAAAATATTTGTTCAACTTATATGCCATTTACAAAACTAGTAAATAAATTATGAAAATTGAGACATTTGGAAGAATATTTTAAACATAAATTCAATAAAATATAGTCCATTTTTAAAAATTAGAGCGTAATAAAATTATTAAACATTCGTAATCCACAGGCAGAAGACAGTTTAAATATTTTTTCAAGTTATAATTCGAGGGATCATACAGCAACATCCCGCATTTCGTACGCCACACATTTCTATCTACCCTCTCGTTTTCCTGGTTAGTTCTGTCTTTTATGGTCTGTTCAATCCCTTCCTTCAAGGTCCTTGAGGGTCTTCCACGTCTTCTTCTATTCTGCATTTGATACATAAATTTCTTTGTAGAATATTTTCATCGTTCAAGCTCTGTTCTGCATATCCTGCACAATCTTCTTTAGTATCTAGGTATTTGTTGCCAGCACTCGCATTCATGGGTTAGAATAGGCTTCACTATGACTATATTTCGTAATGTTTGTCGTTTTTTCTTCCGAAATTATACTTTCTAGGTATTTGAATTGTCTACATCGTCTAATCTGTAGTTCGGGGTCTCCTTTTTCTCATCATATGATCATCATCGTCCTCCTCGCAAGCTGTAACAGTTGTTAAACACTTATCGTCTATCTCAATTCCCTTTCTTGTAATTTCAGTTCTTCAACCAATCAGAGCTTCCTGAAAGTATATTTCAAACAATGCTGCACCCTGTAGCCGTGTCTCAATCTTTTCGAATACGAGAATGGTTGTTAGTTTAACTACACATTTGGAATTTCTGTATATGTTCTGAATAGCTCGAACATAAACATAAAGCTTTTTCGAGATCAACAAACCACACTGGAATTAATTAGAGCCTTGCAACTAAACTAAATTTTTAACAATATACAACTCGGACGTTAGTGTATGGAAAAAACCTACAATCGTTTGTTAGGAAGAGATTCTGGAAATTAACTTAACCTAAACCATTTCCAGAAATTCCTTATTCCTTTTATCTGATCCCGTTTGAAGAATTTTTACTTTTATAAGTATATTTTCTCTATATTCGATATTTTCTTATTACATTGATTATCTTTCAATCTATTTTCTAAATACTGAGATGTCTGACCTATGTCAACAGTAACAGAATCATAAGAAAGAGACATGAGAATGTATCTACAAATTTCTTCTTTATCATGAGAACGTGCCAGACACATTTGATCTCTAAAAATCAAACCTGATCTACCTCAGTCACCAGATTCGATACCACGTCTTTTTGATTTTGAAAAAAAAGATTCAGGATTAAAATTCTGTAATCTTTGTACTTAAGTTTCATTTGTGTTTACAAATTTGATTAAAACGTTCAATATTGATAAACAAAAACAAACAAAAACTAAACAACGTGGTATCTTCAAACTTGAAACATGCTGTGTAGATTGTGTATTTTTGAAACAACTTCCGATATCTCTAGGTCAAGACAAGTACTTCTCGAATCATCCATGTAATTTCATGTTTCTATTAGTTTTCCAATAAATTTCCTGTTCATTCAAGGCATCATTGATCTCAGAAGCTATCTACCGATACTACTAGCATCTGTACGAAAATATCTTCATATAAATTGCAATATACGGTATAACTCCAACTGTGTACACAGTTTTTATCTCTTCGTTTTAGTGAATCGTGACATGTGCCATTCTAAACGAGAGTTACCGGTAAGAACCCCATTTTATCTCGGAGCCTAATCGTAATTAGAATTTAAGCCTCAATGTTCCCGTTGAATCTTTGAATCTTCCTTAATAAACCTCCAGATAAATAAAATAACAAACAGAATTTTATGTATGCTGGTTACTGAGATAACGGTTGTTGGAAAATAATTGATGGTAATGATCAAATTTGCCTTAAAGCGAAGTATCTATTAAGTGTCAACTGTAAGAGGTTCAATAATTAACCTCAAAAGTATGTATTGATCCAAAAATTCATTAATGACTTTGATTGAAGTGAGGAAATTCTGTGGCTGATGACAGCATTTTCTTTCACACACAGACCAGCCTCAAAGTCGGTAATGGCCTATCCGAACCTTCCATCCCTCTAACCGACATCCCAAAAGGGTCCATCCTAACCCCACTTTTTCATCTATACTTATGAACGTCCAATTCCACGATTCTCAATTCCCAAAAGACTCAAACCATCGTCTTCAAACAACCGAATTGCCAGCGCAAATATCTTCAAACTTCCGCTTGGGACTTTGGGGATAGAGTCTTGATTTTCCTGTAACCTGCTTAACCGGTTTAGTATCCAAATGACGGACGATTAAGTATAATGCGACTGCAGCCCTCCATTCAAATTAAAAATAAAACAACAAAAAAACGTATATCTCTAATCTAGAATACCGTTTCCACTTACACCAGAGCTCCTTTTTTGTTTTTTTTTTCTGACCAATAGTCGTTCGCTTTTCCTCCTTTCTAGTCAGGACAGCAAACACAAACCCACGTAACCTTCACAACCCCACAGCCCTGCAGAGGAGCAACCCCCGTTTGAGGTTCAACCTTCATTTGTGAAATTGAACTCTGGAAAAGTTAACAACAAGTAGTATTAAAGTATATGGCTATTTAGTTGTAATCTTCCCAAAGAACTAGATAGTCATTAAAAGACAGATATTTACTCGGCATCTAGTCACAGAATGAAAGGTTGCACTGGACGAAATGCAGTGAACTTCTTTAGTTAATCACGCCACTGCTTTAGACTATAACGAAAGTCATCGTGAATCTAGGAAAGAACTCGCAGAATACAATCGTGTATCTCAGATGAATTTGAACATTCCAATCAGCACATCAAATGTAATCAAGTATCTGTCGAGGTGCCTCATAATCTGATTTGAATAATTAAGTAAATTATTAGTAATTATCTAGATTAGGTAAACCCCTCCGATTTCTTTAAAATTTTAGATTGTTATAGAGAAAATTATAATGAAAATTATTATATATATAAAATAATTTATACATCATAGTTTAGCTTCGCATGTCTTTATTACCTAATGATGACATCATGTATCATAAAATTTGCAGAGAATTTAGTCTAGTTTGTTTACATACCACTATCGATTGTTATTTTTTATTGGTATTTGACTATGAAAAAGATAAAATTCTATGACTTTCTATGTATTACTGTTTATTATTGATATTCAAAGCTAAACTATGATGTATAAATTATTTTTCTTCTTCTGAAACTTCAAAGTTGAAAAACTATGTGAAGGGATGATTTCCATGCCCTACATTTATATATAAAATTTTGCAGCATAATTTTCTCTATAACAAACTAAAATTATAACGAAATCGGAGGGATGTAACCTGGTTAGGTTAGGTTAGACTAGACATGTGAAGCTAAACTATGATGTATAAATTATTTCTCTTTTTCTGGAACTTCAAAGTTGTGAAACAATGTAAAGGGATGATTTCCACGCCCTAGATATATGTATCAAATTTTTCAGCACAATTTTCTCTATAACAAACTAAAATTTGAACGAAATCGGGAAGGTGTAACCTAATCTACTGAATGATTATGTCAAAATTGCTTGATGATACCTTTTGTGTGTACTACATATAAATAATTATGAGTTACTTAAACATCGTGAATATTATTTAAATAATTAAAGGAGATACGTGGAGGGAGAAAAGAGAAGATGTAATTTTAAAATTTTAACGAGTCTCTGAACGTCACCCCCGACTAACGTTGCATGATAATTTTCCCAACTAATTAGTTTACAAGTTTCCGAATACTAATACTTGTACAGCAAATTTCTTGAAAGATGACGTTCAAAATCTTGACATTTACCCTCCATATTATCAGAAACTACTTCGTAGGAAATTTAGAGAAGCCATTAGAAATAACAATAAATTCTAAATAAATATTTAGATAGGTATACATATGAAGTTATGAACAAATATAAACTTTTTGTTTGCTGATGACCACATGACGAATAAGATTATCCGCGAAGGGATAGAACATTCAAAGGAAGCGTTGGCGTTCAAAGACAAAAACTCAACCCAACCCAACCAAACCTAACTTCACCTAACCTAACTTAACGTAACTCAACCTAATCTATCTTTCAGAACTTATCAATATCGTTTCCATATTATTTAGAGTCCCAGATATTCATACTGAACCGACGACGACGTCGAACATAACATCTTTCATTCCAATTTGTGGGACATACAAAGAGAAATATTCAAGAAAGAAATAAACAACATACTTACTGCTAAAAACCTTGTACATACCCTGCTGACTTGTGACTACTTTTGCGACGATGATGAAAGATATTTTTGAGATAAAGGGATGTACCCCAACTCATTTAAACCCAACTCAACTTAACCCAACTGAACTCAACCTAATCTAACCTAACTTAAATTAACCTCTTCTCTGGAATTTTCAGAAATAGCACTCAGTCTTAAAATCATAGTGGATTATAAGATGGTGGTGTGATATTTATTGATATCCAATTGAAAAACTTGAATGAGAAAGATTGCAATTAATCATTGTTCAGTTACAATCTTTTTAGTGACATTTATCAATTCTGTTGAGATCATTTTGTCAAATTATTACATAAAGTTCACATATTCCTTGTGCGGGATATGCGCCTTCCACTTTTGATTCGATTCCGAAGAAATAAGTTGAAAATTTTAAGATCTGGAGATTTGAGTGTCCAATATGTTAATGATCTCACACATCTCATCATATTTCAGCAATGGAAAAATGCATTTGATCCAACAAATCGTTATGGCGAGCCAAATAAGAGAAAAGCGTTGTAGGCTTTTCGACTTCCATGAAGGTAGTGATGCAATAATCGAAAAACATCTGCGATGCTGATATTATAAGACTCATAAATCCCCACAATGAGGAAGACAAAAATAAGGCAATGACATGCTCAATGCAAATCGCAAATTTTTGTAAGGCAAACAATGAACTCTTAAAAACCCTCAATAAATATTGGTCGACTCGACAATTGAAGATTATTTGTGGTAGATTGGAAAAATTGATAGATGTAGATCATTCATAGTCTTTCCGGAGAAGATTGTTTATTTTAATGCTGAAACCTGGACAAATTATTAACAGGAACGCTATTCACTAAATCCTACCACATTTACTAAGTGGCAAAAAACCAGTAAATGTGGACGGTGTTCAACATACCACCTCGAGATATTAAAAAACTAACAGATTTTCAACATTGGAACGTTGAACATTAAATGAAAAAAAGCCGTTAGCAGCAAAGCTCCATTACGATAGTCGAATTTTTCGTCGAATGAAGAATTTAACTAATACACAAACAAATCTTTCCATAAAATGAATTTCTTGGAAATGATATCAATTCTCAATCTTATTTCTTTATATGGAAAATTTGATATTCCTCAATAACTTTTCATTTCACAAGTTGACTCTCTCTCTCGAATGAAAATTCATAATTTCAGAAGACCCAGTGGTCTCGAACCCTCTTGTTCAATTCCAATTGACAACAAAGAAAAAATTGTCATAATGACAAGAAATTTCGAAAATGGGAAGTAAAAAAAATCACCCTAGCAACGATCATACTCGTATTATTCATTAAATAGGAGGCGGTCCAGTTCAACAATTACAACGATCAAAATGATTTCGGGCGTTTTGTGCTAGAAGAACTGAAGAAGAAAACTTTGAACTTAAGAAAGACAATTCTTCAACATCACCCCTACTTGCATGTGTAGTTCGAACCCTCTAGTTAAACTTTTTCTTATCAAAAAATAAGAAAATATAACAAAAATGACCATAAAATGGAGAGGGGTGAGGATGGAAAGTTTCGACCTTAGACAGGAAATCTCGCAACTAATTGAACCTACATGTGAAATTTCATTTTTCAGTCGCTTTTTGTTTGACCTGCAGAGGTGAGCAAAGATCAAAAACCACTTTTTTTGCACTGTGACCACTCGAAATATTCATTTGTTTTCAATCAAACTCTAATAACATCAATCCGCCGCCAAAAAAGCCATGTATGCTAATTTTGAACCAAATCGGACCCATAGCAATTGCTCGAGAGACGAAAATAAGAATTGTAGCTTAAACAGATCAACAAAATATAAACAGACTAAAAATATAATGCCAAAGGATTGGCAGTCGCTCTGTTGAGGTGAACAGAACATCGACTAGATGTCGTACCAATTCGGAAACTCTACCAAAAATTCACATATAACCTCTCCAATTGATATTGTGTACTTTTTATCATATCTCAATCATTTATTTTGATGAATCACTCAAATAAAGTGTTAAGGAGCTGACTGACTTACATCATACATTAAAAACATTCTCTCAGTATAGAAAAATTTTGTGCCTTTAGGATTGAATCATGGTTTTAAGGGTTGATATTTCGAATTTGAATTTTGAGCAGTCGAGTTAAGTTTTGTACAAATATTTGTGGTTGTTTCAGGTTTTGAAAGATTTGCAGTACAGATTAGATCATCATCGACCATTTACACCCCCACTAGAAGGCATCCAACAACAATATGGGATGAACACCAATCTTTTAGAAGAAATTGTGGATTATTGGAGAATGAAATACGATTGGAGAAAACAAGAGAAGTATTTGAATAAATTTCCACAGTATACAATTAATATTCAAGGATTGGATATTCATTTCATTCATATCAAACCGATTGTACCGCAAAATATTAAAAAACTACCATTGTTGATTTTACATGGTTGGCCTGGTTCTGTGAGGGAGTTCTATGACATTTTACCGATATTGACAACACCGCAAGAAGGAAGAGATTTTGTCTTTGAAGTAATTGTACCTCATATTCCAGGTAAATTTGATGAGATTGGTGAAAATTGAGATACAGATTGAGATTGAAACTACGTCTACTGAGAATTATACCAGTATAATATAGTTAATGTTTAGACAGCAACTTTAAGGGAGTTCCACCGCACTGTTAGAAGATATCGATGGATTGGTAGAAGTTCAGAAGCTCCGATTCATTGGCCTCCTCGGTCATGCGATTTTAATCCCTTGGTTTGTCGTGTTTTTAAGAAAAAGTTTATGTTACAGAGGTTAATTCACCCCAAGAATTGAAAGTGGGAATTCAATATCTCTTAAATGATCCCATAGCTGACTGATAGATTAATGGAATATTTTGAGCACCTGCTTTAATTGAATTTTATGTTACTAGCCTTTTTTTTAATTCTCATTTGTGATTTTTTGTTTAATTGATACATTTATCAATTATTTATTATTTATTACTTCATTACTGTATACAGTATCGAATTATATCAAGAGTACCTTTTGCTTAATAAATCTAATACTCTATTAGAGTAAGACGTAAAAATAAATTCATCGGTGTATCAGTTTCCAAAACATATTTATAGAATTTCGATACAATCGAATGGAATTTTTTTCGTCTAAACTCAATCACGACTATCTCTATATTTTTTCAGGATATGGTTTTTCAAAACCTGCCATCAGACCAGGCCTGAGTCCTGATAACATCGCACTTGTTTTCAAAAATATGATGTACGCATTAGGGTACCAGAAATTTTACATTCAAGGAGGGGATTTTGGAGCGATCATCCTCAGAAATTTAGCAGTTCTCTATCCCGAAGTAGTACTAGGATTTCACAGTAATATGTGTACTGTTTTGACACTAAAGAAATACGTTAAATCATTATTAGCTAGTATCTTTCCGTCTTTTCCTAGTTGGTATGTTCGACCAGAACATTATGATCGAGTGTTTCCTGTGAAAGAACGTTTTTATGATACAATTCGAGAATCAGGATATCTTCATGAACAGTCTACGAAGCCAGATACATTAGGTAAGTTGAGTAAGTTGTAATATATACTTCCAATACTGACACGCGTTTCGATAACCAAGTTACCATCTTCAGAGACTGAGGGTATAATAAACACAATCAATTTTGTATTAGAGCAGGCCAAACACGAATTCTCAGATGTTTTCTGTCGATTCCCAGACCCAATTGTAACTTTTGCATCGATGAGCTTTCAAAATTCATCATGGTCTATATATTTTTCTATCTATTGCTCAGAATTCGTGGAGTAATTGATAAACTACAGTATTTTAACGTGTATGAGATCTTTATCTCACCAATCATAATATTTTCAAGCCTCATACCCTACCGAGATGTGGAAAAAGTTCTCAAAGACTTGGACATCAATAAACCCACTGGCACCGATGGAATACCACCAATCGTATTGAAAAAACGTACAGCTAAACTAACAAGTTCGCTATGCAAATTTTTTTCTATTACTTGAAAGAGGTCTATTTCCTGCAGAATGGAAACTTGCTCGATTTCAATCCATACCAATTGAAAAAAAAACAAAACGGTTCTTAACCACTACCGTCTGATTATTTGAGTCTTAGCCATAGCAAAGATATTGAAGAAGGTCGCTAATCAGCAAATCTTGAGGTATCTTGAGTCTACTAACATAATTAACGACCATGAATACAGTTTTTGTGATCATAGATTAACCTGACCTTTATCAACTACGTATAGGCTGAAGCTATGGAAAATTGGGAATTCAGACCAATCATACTTGACAAATCGCATGCCAAAATAAATGAAAATCGTACAGTTTGTTGTTTAATGAGTTTAATGCAGCTAAGACCCAGAATACTGTCACAAATATTCCGTCACCATCAACGCAAATTAACTTGTTGAGCGTTGAGAGTGGAAGGACATATCCTACCTCGAAGAATATAAGCTCAAATTATACTAGTGCTCTTACTCATCACGGACCAGATAGCTGCACAAGATAATAAAACAGTGTAAACATCTGCACAGGCAGTGCAGCGACATGTCAGTGGAAAGTTCATTATAAAAAACTAAAATGCACTCAATTTGTTGGTAGAGCTGCTCTAGATTCCTGGTTATAAGGAATTCAATACAATGGAATTTAATATGACATGGTGAAGGTAGGAATCACCCAATCATTAACTGATCATGAACCTGCAGCGAAAATTCCCTATTCTTTGATTGAGGAACATATTAAGCTATGTAGAAGGAAAATATTGGAAAGATTATATTTTACTATAAGGGTGAATCCCTAAGATTAAGCGGAAATAATTTTTAGAGAAGTATAGCACAGTACGGTGGAATAGAGAAGGAAACTACACATCTGCATGTATCAAACTATTGTGGACATAAAGAACATAAGCTGGTGACGACCGGAAGATTCTAAGGTTCTAGAAAACCTCCATGAGCTAGGAACAGCGTTACTTAGGTGATTGTGAAGGTAAACAGATATTTTATCGGAATAGTTTGAAAGCATTTGTTTAAAGTATCTAAAATTGGTTTGTTTTATTTCAGGAGCTGCTATGAACGAATCTCCGATAGGATTAGCTGCATATATACTGGAAAAGTTCACTACAGGTACAAATAAGACATGGCAAAACCGGGAGGACGGTGGACTCTTAGAATATTTCACATATGACGATTTGCTTGATAACATCATGATTTATTGGATAACCAATTCTGCTACGACTTCGTTTAGATTGTACGCGGAAACTTTCAACCGCGCTGTTACAGAAAAAGGAATTTTGGGGTGAGTTAAAAATTTTCTTGTGTCCTACTCAAGTATTGATCTTTTTTTCTTAAAGTTTCCAATCAGTTTTGACTCGCCTTTATAGTTTTCTCACATTCAGAGACCGTATTCTAGCAGGTTGAATTGCGTAAATCGTGTTGGAAATTTCTTGAAGTTTCAGTCTCACTCAAGTGAAAAGATGATTGGGCTGGATATTCGTTCATTGATAAATATTGATCCTCATCATCCCAGCCGCATCTAGGAAACCATTGAAGCAAACACAGGACTCAGTCCTATAACGTAGGATGAAAAAGAAGAAAAATAAGAAGTTTTTCTCATTTCTTACTGGTCAACTAATAGACACTGTCTTAGTTTATTTACATACTATACACTACACTGCACTTATAATAAATCACTTATCACTATCACTTGAATAATTTCTGCGATTACTTTGGTAATAAAGTAGTAAATTTAGTAAATAAACCGCGTGCTATACAAAAACTAGAGATCCAATGAATCAAAGGATAATCCGAGCAAGGAATTTCATGTATTGCATGGTATTCATTGGAAATTTTATAATCGACACATCTGATGAGATGAAATATTTTGAAAATTCTGTTTGTTACATAATAAGAGAGATATTCTAATTGATTCACTAAATGAATGGATGATGGTGGAGAAGTTGCAAATAAAAATTTGCGAATGCTACTAATGATTTTGTTTCAATAATTTGGAACTAATATTTGTATAAAAAAAAATGAGTTCAGATGATCCATTGAATTCGTTAGACAATATAGATTGTGGGACGACTGTATCATCCATGAATTTAAGTTGACCCAGATGATGATGGGACGAAACATCGAGAAAATGATTGATGTGAGTGGATTTGCCATGGACGAAGTCGAAGTAACATCGTAGAGAAGGTTTTTTCATCACATACACACATACATACATTTTATGAACACTGTGTAAAGGTTCCCGTTTCACATTTTCTCAACAAATATGTTTATATGAAATGAGTATGGTGATAGTAATCCTAGTCACATTGGTTTTTGATAACCACATCTAAGTGTCCATAAAACGATTACCAATGAAGAAAACGTGAGAATAATCCACGAAATCGTAGTGACAGATCATCTACTATGCACGAGATAGTTGAGATGGTAAAAACTTATAAAAATCACTTGGATGAATTTATGGGTATCAACAAGCTGATTAGTACAGCGTTTGCTCACTCTGAACCGTGTGACCATGTCAGAGCAAATGGGTCCATGGGTACACACTAAAGACTAACTTCTGATGGCAAACTTGCCTTGAAGGATGAGGTTATTACTGCTGCAGTATAAATCTTCCTTAAGCTCAAAGGGATTATTCAAGAAAATTCATTTATTCTTTTCATAGAAGATAGAGAAGACCAAAATTGCTGAATGAGAAAGAGCAAGATCAATCCTAAAGACCTAGATCGAAAAAGGAACACGCACATGATTAAATAATTTAAGACCGAACAAGCAAGATCAAAACCAAAATTCATCATTAATAAGAAACAAGAAGACCCAGGCGCAAAAGAAAGACTAATATTATGTCCAAAAACATGAAGCAAGACCAGTCTAGTACCTAAATAAGTCAAGAAACAATAAGCAAAACTGAACAATCAAGACCAAAACCAAGATCAATCTTAAATAAGCGAGACCAAGACCCAGAGCGATAGAGAAGACCAAAATCATTGCTGAATAAGGAAGAACAAGATCAATCCTAAATATTCAGACCGAAAAAGGATGACCCACATCTTGACTCTCATAGAGGGCGCTAGTTACACGGTTAGTAGCAAGTAGTATTGCACATAACATAGCCAAATTTTATGTTTACCCAAATATCATTCAATTTTACACCAAAAAAGTGATGAAACTCATTTTCGGAACTTTTTTATTTGAAAATTATGAATTTTCTTCAACGCCCTTTATTTTGAATACGGGTGGCGTTACAAATATTTCTTTACTGATCAAACTCCAAATAATTTTCAGTTTTCTATCTATCCTAGAGACGGGAACTCTATTTTTTGAAACACCCTGTATAATTTTTAAATGAATAAATATAAAATGAAATCTGAACCGTGACTTCTCAATAGTTGTAAAATTGTTTTCTCTGAGTTTTTTTTTTAGATAAAGCTACAAAATTTAACCCAACTACCCTAATGTTTCAATGATTTGCCTAAAAGATTTTTATCCTTGTTTAGGCAGTCAATTTTTGGTTTGCTAGATTGGTCGAGTTATGTCTATCTCTTTATATTAGAAAATATGAACAAATAAACTATTTTAGTTCAATTTTTGTTTTAGACAACCAATACATGTACCCACAGCATGTTCCAGATATTCGAACGACTTTTATACACCTGACGGTATGCTGAAAGATATTTTCTTGAACCTTGTACATTTGACAGATTTTGACGGAGGACATTTCGCTGCATTCCAGTTACCAAAAATTTTTGCCAAAGATGTTTATGATGCTGTTGAGAAATTCGAAGTAATAAACAATAACTAAACAATCGATTTTGTAAAAGAATTCTTACCCTCAAATTCTTATTTTCGAATTCATACCATCATTTTTACATATATATTGTTTTAATGTATAGTCTTGAACATCATCATTATTAATATGAAATACAATCTGATAAGTACAGTTATGAGTATCAGATAATTTAATCTACTTGATGGTGTATTTATTTACGTTACATACGATTCAAACACTTCCACGCAGCTGATGTTATTAAAATTCATCCCTCACTTTAACGTTTTGAACAAAAAACACAAAAAATGTTCACAATATGCTTGGGAATGATTCTAAACCATCAATTGAAAAGTGATAATAAAAATTGATAAAACTATTATCCTGCTCAAATACTGAAACTCCCTGTTGAACCAAATTTGCATTCAGTTATCTCTTTCAAAACTTTATTACTTACAACATTAAAATTATTAACCAAGTATTAAACGAAATTTTGGGGTATCTTGTAAGTAAGTGAAAGTACAACCAAGACTAGAGGGCCAACGTAATACGTTGGATGTAGTAGAAGAGATTTAACTAGGTAGTAATTAATTTTCTACCGCGAAGGGGTGCTGAAATATTTTCTTCGTAAATACCGCCCCTTGTCGACGGTGCCCTTATTAAACGCGTCAGTAAGTCAATTTTAATATGCCCGCGGCTGTCGTCTGTCAAATAATGTTAAGGAACCTGCAGAACCGAATTAGGACTCTTAACTCTTGTGAAATAATCATCAACTACACTTAAAAACTCATTAAAATCTTGACGCGTTTAGAATATTGATACATGATGATTTTTATATGATACATCGAAAAATTACTAACAGCGGGATATACAAAAGCAGAAAAAGACGAGGAAGATTCAACCAGAGAAAATGGATATAAAACAAGAACAAACGATGTTAATATAACCACCACATCAACAATTACACTGTCTGACGCGCGTTTCGATAACCAAATTATCGTCTTCAGAGACTGAAAGTAACTCTTACGGAAAACGTCTTGGAAACGTTATTTTGTTATACATCCCTGAGCATTTGGACGACATTGTGTTATTAGGAAAGACATTTGATGCACTGAGCTCATGCTAAACCCAAATAAGTGTCAGTTATTGAAAAACTGAGTCAACTCTACAGGAGATATAGTGAGCAATGAAGGAGTGGCAGAGGATCCTCCATACAGCGATGGACGCATCCAATCGACAACCATTAAGTTAGGAGTTTCCTTTGGAGATATTACCAAGCCATTAATTCGACTCACGGAAGAAGCAAAAGCTTTCCACTGTCATAAGGAGCTCGAAACATTGAAGAAACCAGATCGGAACTACTGCGGCACTAGAAAAAAACTTTGGGCGATCGTAGTACCAGTATCTTTATGGTACTGACCGTGCAGCACTCAAGTGGTTAATGCAGTTTAGGAATTCCAGGGACGAGATCTCTACAGACTGCTCCCACTGTAACAAAGCCGAATCAAAGAAAGCCGTAGTTTCACTGTAGTGGTGAATAAAGAATGGGCACCAACAAGGATCAAAGAAGATCAGGAGAATGATTCACTCACCTAAAAATAATTCAGCAATGGAAGGAAGGCCCACTGTATTAGAAGAGGGGCATTTTAAAAATAATCCCTGAGAACGATGATGGTTTCAAGAGCTAGTCATTCCGATAACGAGATTAGCCGAGATGTTATAGGACAGTCCATCTGGAGGTCATCTGGGAGTAAAGCAAAACCAAGCAAAGCGATTTCGTGGAAGGTTTTATTGCATGAACAGCTCCGATGATGTGAAGGACTTATGTTACGAGTAATGGACCACATCGCAAAAGTAAGTTACCAATGAAACATTATAATGTTGGAAGTCCTTTCGAAAATATTGCTTTAGATATCGCTGGACTAATTCAGACGACTTCCTAGTCGCAGTGAATTGTGGAGCCATAACTGTTGTGGAAGTATTGGTAGAATGATCTATCAACCAATATGGTGTGCTCTTGGTTGTCCAAAGCGATCAAAGAAGAAAGTTCGAGAGCAATGTGATCCAGGAAATCTGTGACCAGTTGGGAATGAAGAAGACTGCATTATATCCGCAATATGATAGAATGGCCGAACTGGATAATCCGTATCTATATCTATTTGCAATGTATTATCGATGCGCCTGTAAAACACCTGCGAAAATTCTGTTTGGACGTGAAATAACGCTTCCTTGTGATTTAGAATTTAATAGTCGACCTGGAGACAACATAGCGAAACAAGATTATGAGTTTTCGCCAAGTAGATCTTTCAAATTTGCGAATATAAAATAATCTAAAGTAGCCAAATCAGGTGAATATTAGGGATGAGGTAATTAATTTTAATGTAACTAATCATAACAATAGAAAACGAGTGAACAAGGGATGAAATATTGCTTATCGTACAAATGCGGTTGATTTTTCTCAATTTCGGCACCGAATCGTGTCAGGAAATCGTTTATTTCTTTCTCTAAATAATCTGTGAATATTACACATTCCAAAATACTGTATCCATGAACTTATCTACAAGTAAAACGTTTTTTGTTTACTTGGGGTCGAATTTTTCGGATGAAATGAAACATTTCGATTTAATTTTTATCTCTGAGATGTGATCATGTTCTCAGATTTCATCTACTGCGAAAAAATTTATTTTGATAATTTTATATCGATCGAAACCTTTTGATCAGCAATGTGCAGCTAGATCACTTTATGAGACTTCTTGCTAAAAGCTAATAATAAATTCACCGTGGTGAAAGTATGAAACTGTTAGATTGAGCATATATATTTTGTAGCATTTTCTATCATCGGAATGTTACTCCTTTGAATTATTATTTTTAGTTGTGTAAATATCTGGAGCTACTCCATGCCGGTACCTAGAAAGCTGGAACAAATAGATTGAAATTGTGGAATTGTTCCAGCTGCGAAATATTCATTGTCACATTTCTGGTAATTGAAGAATTCGAAGAAACTTTTAGCGAATATTCGATAGGATTCAAATTACAAAATTCGATCCTGCTACTCTTTGGTGAAGTACAAGTATGTTTAATAGTCGGTTCAAGATCAATCAGAGCTCAAAGATTACAGCCTGAAGCGACATTTCCAATTTTGTCAAATCAACCCGAACATTAATCGACAGACGTTGTCTTTAAAAAGTTTTTGAAAGCAAATATTTAAGCCAAGTTTCAGCAGTTCGAAAACATATATTTGTTTGCAAGTATAGCAATTTTCATCTATTTTACGCTCTGTCGAAATGCGATGCGTAAATTACAAAAAGTTGTGTTTAGAAATAATTTTTTTACAAGGTGGTACAGTTAGAGAAACTACGATGTGGAAATTCTGGACGAATAAGACAGTTTCTCTTTAGATGAAAATATACCACCATTATATGTCAAAATTTCCACGTTTCAACTCCAAATCAATAAAATTGAAAAGAAAAATGGACTTGAATAGTGTACCAAAATACTACTAAATACAAAAACTTCGTTTCAAAACCTAGTAGCTCTGAAAATCACACAAATATTATAGAGTTCTACTAAAATTTCGTGTCTAAAATTATTTTTGAATGAAATTAATGTTTTATCAACCAAGAAATCACTAGAACATCCAAAAAATATTCATAAAATACATGGTTCATGTGAGCATTAGCAGAAGATGAATCGTAAGCTCTTCTTGCTTTTTTAGCATCTCTTCTGTGAAAAAAAATAATCATCTAGCTGCACAATATACTTATGTTTGATTCTAGATATCAGGTTCATTCTACAATCATTTTCTTGACAAACTCTTTGTTTTTTTTAACCATAAATCTACTAGAGGTGAAAAAGGCGCATTTTCCTTTTTATGATAGCTGCAGTTTATTGCAATTCTCGAAGTATTTTTTCCATTTCGATTGGGGTGCCTCCAAAACATATAATTTGAACACATACCGGTTCTTTAAGTACAGAAAAACCTCATATATTTGACCTTCGGGGCTAAGAAGAAATGATTGGGTGACAAACAAGGACTGTACGGTGGATGACCCATCAATTCAACTGCTCAAAAACTTTTATGTGTTAACTGATGTATGAGAGCTCGGATTGTCATGGTGAAGGTTGATTAATTTGCTGGATTGAGCTTGTCTTCAAGGATCCATACAGTCGATTGTTGTTCATGGAATCGTCGCCTGTCTATCTTTTGAATTCTTTCTAAATTTCTTTACATCAATCAATACGAGAAACTTTTTTGAGCGATTTTTGAACTATGTGGTATCCCACACGAACATATCTTTTTGACAGCCAAATGCACATGGAATATTGAGTTTATGTGAATGGAATTAATGCCCAAGTATGCCTAAATCTCATGGTATGCCAAATCAAGAGATGTTGCAATATCAGCTTAAGCACGGTATCGATATTTTTCGGCATAACTGTCGATTTTGGACGACCTTCACGAAATTCATTCTTTAGCGAAGTAGGACAACGATTAAATTCGGGAAACCAGTGAAACCCGATGGCTCGAGATAAGTGCTTTATTACCAAAAGTAGAATCGACTTGATTGGCTAAATTTTTATGGTTTAATTCACGTCGAAATGCAACATAAGCTATATGTCAAAAACTTAGGACGAGATCTTCATCAGACCGTCCCAAAAATTAATACAGCGTTAAATAAGCTTCTGCATAAGAAGGTAGAAGGACCTTTTAGCTTTTTGATCCAGTCGATTAAGAGGCAAGACATATCAAAAATCATTATACGAGGTTTGACCAGCGCCCAGGTCGCCCTGTGACTGTTTTAACTAAGGAAACAGTGACTAGAATTAACCAAATTATGAGTGCAGACCGTCGAATGAGTATCCGGATAATTGCCGAGGCTGTAAATGCAGATAAAGAAACAATAAGGTTAGGTCTGTGCGAAGTTAGTGCGAAAAAATCTGACTTCTGACTAAAAGCTTCCGCGCCAAAGGGTCTGCCCAGATTTCCTTGGAAAGTTAGAAAGGTTAGAAAAATATCTGCTTTGAAAGGGACACGATTTGAGTCGATGGAAGCGGTAAAAGAAAAAAAGGCAGAGCTCTTGCAGGCACTCACCAAAGAAGACTTCCAGCACTGCTTAGATCAACGGAAAAAACGTAAGGAAAGATGTGTGGTGATGGCAGGGAAGTATATTGAAAGGGAGCATTCGAATGTAGAATAATTTTTATAAGAAACCCGTTTTCGTAACCAGTCTCGTTATTTAACAACTAGACCTAGTGTATACTTATGATCTAAAAGATACAAAAATAAATTTGTTTTTCAATGAATATGAATATGAAGAAAATTCTATTATGACTGATTCAATAGCGTCAAATTTAAGACACATTAGTATTAACGTAAAATTAAAACATTGTTGTATTCTAGGATTGATTCGATTTTTAGTTTGTTAAGCTATAATACCTTTGTATTTTTGTTTTATTTCTGTATCTTCAATCCTCAATTTTTTGTGTTCATTCATAATTATAAGATTCACGTACGGAATATATAAAAAAGTTTGGACCTTAACCTACAATTAACCCTTAAAAGGGCATGGTATGATATATTATATCATCTGTTCAATATTTTTTTCAAAAATCGGCGGTAAAATTTAGGACCTAGTTCTTTCTCTCAGGGCAAGGAAATTTTATTGTGAATGTTTTACTGTCTTACGTCCAACGAAAGTTATATCAAGTTATTTTTTGTTATTGCACAAACTATACACAAACTATATTGTGTTTTTTGAAATTTGGTAAATTGTTTTAGCTTCATATTACTCTATTGAATACAATTAAAGTGAAGAAAAATTGTGAAAACTGATTTTCTGTTTTAGAAAATGCATTTTGTGAACGTATCATATTTGATACTTTGCCCGTTTACGCTAAAAGTTGAAATTACTTTTTACAAAATCAATATGCATCTGATAACTAAATTGTTTATTGATATTTATTGTATTATTTTATATATAAATTATTATTTTCAGTAAAATTATTTTGAGCTAAGATGCGGTATTGTCTTAATTTATTCCTCCCAGCTAACTGATATAATTGAACGGCCATGGGCCTTGTTTCACCATTATTCAAACAAAAATTTATAACAAAAGGGATCAAAACTAATTACTATTTAAATTTAATGGATTGCGCAAGAATTATAACAAAGAGCATTTGTTATCTTTGTATGGTAATTTGAAGAAAGAAATTGAAAAATTATCTTAATGTAAAAAAAGGAAAGAAAAACTGAATTGTAGAGTTTTTTTTATAAATAACTATAAATCTCAGTACCACCTAAACCTAAGTAAAAAATACGGTTCAAATTTCACATCTTACTTGTCTAAATGATAGAAAATCATAAAAACAAGAAAAAAAGTCATTGGTTAATATTTTGCCAGTTTAAGGGTTAAGATTAATTAAATGATACTTGTCGTGGATGCCCCTTTAAGGTATGAAAAAACAAGAATGAAATTAGTTAAATGGAGGCTTCTGAAATATGAGGATCATTGAAATACCGTGGACAGCTAAACTAACAAATTATGAGATACTAAGACGTGTTAACTATAAAAACTATACGAAATTGTTAATTAACCCTCTAATGGTAATGTGGAATGTATCATCATAAATAGTAAAGATGGTTTTCTTTAAAAAATGGCTTAGAATCAAGAAAACAATTTTATTTCCTATAGATCAATACATCAGTCAAATTACCACATTCATATTCATTTTTAACCACCAATCTGATAACTCAAAAAATCAGGAACACATTTTTCAACTTTTTTCCAAAGCAAAATTTTATAAGGAACTCTTGTCACTTGGTAGTTTGTGATAACAGTTTGTATTCTACCTATGAACAATCACATTCAGTTTCATAAGCTACACCCATAAAAGAATTATTTCACTTAGAAAACTACATTGAAAGTTTAATTTCACATTGAAGCAAAAATAATATCTATTTAGAAATTATCGGTTGTCATTTGGTAACAGCCATAATAAGATAAAAAGACATTATTCAGTCTTATCAAACATCAAAGTGAAGTAATTTTGAAACCATTTTTCTAACTAGCTATAGGACTAGTACTTTTTCGGTTTCGAAAACATGTTTGATCAATCACAATCAATAAAAATAATCAAAGTAATAAGGTACTAATCAAAATGTTCATCATTAGTAGCACATTTGGAACACACAATCATTTTGTGTTCTCCACCGAAACTGTTGTTGAAATTTGGAAAAAAATAGTTGCCCTTCTTGTCCTTTGAAGAATTATAATAAATATACCTTCTTCTTTTCTGCTCTAGATTACTTGTTGGGTAAGTAGCTAACGATTGTGGCGGTTCCTTGCTCAAAATGTTTCCTATTGCGAATCGCAATTCTCTCGAAATGCGTTGATCCTTCAGAGTCCATAAGCAAGGCTTTTGAGAAGATCTGTACGGGCGTGAAATAAGAATTCTTCACAATCTAAGTTCTATTTGAATATTACACCTGCTATGACGAGTATTCCAAAAAAATACCTCATGGGTCATCTCCTGCTCTTCCTTTTCGTTGTTTTATCATGGCAAAGTTTGTTTAAGACATCTACATCACCTTTTGTTGAGTTATAAAACTCAATTATCTCCGGTTTTCCAGAAGCAGAACCTTTTTTTTAGGTTTTGGTGCATGAGCAAGAATCATTTTGTTATCTTGGTACAGATATTTGGTAGAACCCTGTGGAGTAGCAGATAATAATGAAGGCGTTATCTGTGGTTTATTTCTACGAAGTATAGCAACGATTGTCAGTTTTCGTTCACCACGGACTTCTGCCAATTCAAGTGAAGCGAACCAGTTATCAGTAGTAACATGGTATTGTTGAGGTGAGCTTTAGAACATATTGAGCAGGAATTGGCAAATCACCTTTTCGTTATCTCCTTTCCAACGTACAAGATAACGTTCATAAAATAGAACGACCCAGCGCCTACTGTAGGTGTGAAAAAGTGGAATATTACTTAGCAGAACAGTGTGTCTAGTTTCGAGCGTCCCTCGAGGCCGACTGATAAGGTTACTTGGGTTCTACAAATAGTTGGTTGGGGGATGAGACACTCAATATTGAAGGAAGTGGGTCGGATGTGACCTCCACCTTACCGTTAGAAAGGGATGAGAACGAAGATAGGAGAAGGATTGAATGCGAAATAATAGACACAATGGACAGGCCTATACGACATAAGTCATGGATAGGCGCTGTAAGGAATCGGAATCGGTCTTATTTGAATAAATATGTGAAATTCACCATTTAGTGGGATGTAGAAATATGAATATGTATCTTATCGTCACCAGTCTGTTAAATGGATATACCAAGCTAATACAACCAGTGCATTAACATTGAAAAATTGTCATGTCGTTTACAAAATGTCAATCCATTAATATTATAGATAATGTGTCTGGGTATATATTCCAATAAATGGTTTTGGCGTACTTGGATAATTACTGATCACATATATGTGAAATACTCGATACATTAATCATTAAGTGTTTATAAAACACCCCTCACAATGTATTTGTTAATATCACAATCTGATTCCATCATTCAATTAATAAGTAATTCGTTTATAAATGAAATTATTGAGACACATTTTTGGAATTTTCATACAGAAAAAAATTAAATAATTATCGCATTATTTGTATTGGTCATTTCAATTTGTGTCCATTCAGGTACCAAATCGCAAGAGTTATGAATTAAGAGTGGGTAGCACAAACTTTGTATTGCATTCCAAGGTACATAATCCCATGTACCTTGGAGTAACCCTCAAATATCTTCAAACAGACAGTAAAAAAATGAAAGATTTGAGAGACAACTTTATTATGAACTTGAGCAAAAGTAGCACCCTTCGTCTACGCTATCTTGGTCATCTGTTGAACATGAGGAACGTGATTTTCCCTTTCTTAAGTACCTGATACCCTTTATTTAAACGACGAAACTTTTGGAAATAAATTTTTTCGCTCTTGTTTCATCCTTCTCTGCGGTGTCGTTTGATATCATCTTTTTTTCTAGTCTTATTCCCATTATTTGTGTTTTACGGCTGTACTTTTGTCGAAATAAATCTTTTTTCGGGGGTTTCTGCATTTAGATTCGAAGGTAGGGTTTCTACACCAGACAGACCAGCTCGAGGAAATGCAGTTCTTAGAACCTCTGCTACTGAGTCAATGTCAAACGTTTTTTCTCCATTATTAAACAGCCAAGACTATACACCTTGGCTGTGAAGTACATATAGTTAAATCAAATTGAGCCTGTTTGATGTGTGAGGTGGAAAATTTGTCATGGTAATTGCAGCATTCAAAGCTTTTTCGACTGCTTCAATAGACAGATATGAAAAATGAATGTCCAAGAATAATATGAAGCGTTCTTTGACTAACTTAATCAAGAAATTTTGAGAACAGCTGTTCATTTGACTGGCCAGTTGAAGCTGGAGCTTCAATTGATCCAGGAGATGCGCCAAATAGCACCGATTACTCCAGGAGGTGCGCCAAATGGCAACGATTGTTCCAGGAGGTGCGCCAAATAGCATTCTGTCTTGGGAATTGACTCTAGGGAATATCAGCATTGGCGAAATATAGTTTCCAGTAGCATTAACTACTGCTATCATAGTCGCATGGGCTACCCTCTCGGCTGATGTTGCATTTTCTAGTTGTTTAATTTCACCTGGTGCAACTATATTTGATTGCGATTGAACCATGCTTACACCCATCCCACCTAAATTCCAAATCCGGTTCGAATCGGTTGTGTACATATTTCATGTTATCAAAAAATTTGTTTACATCAACTGTATTGAAACTTGTCGATCTGCTCAGACTTGTTGCCTCGGTTTTTCGAATTGATAGAGTGTTTTGATACCTTTTAAGAAAGCCGCGCATCCACTCCTTACCAGCAATTTGCTCTGCATCTCATGTAACTGAATATTTCTTTTTATTAGCTAATTGTCTTAGTTGAACCATATTGCGTTAAAGCAATTTTTCAATATATTCTGCTGAGCAATGTTCCTCTTCTTCAGTAAACACTTGCTTAATAGTAAAATTCACCGCTTATTCATAATTTCCTTTTCCGTATTCAAATTTTCTTGACTCTCTAAATAATGTGGTATGGCTAGTTTTAAACACTTTGGAAGCCTCTCTAAAGCTCATTTTTTTGGTGGATCTTCATCACATCACCTCTTTTAAGGCATCAGGATTTATTGCATTTCTTCTCTTAACAGTTTTGCTTTGTGGCATGACGATATCTACGAAAAAAAAACCTAACCTCCTAACCATGGAATGCGTTTCAAGGTAAAAGGTAACTGAAAAAACCACTTATCCACAATCATTTGCCGTTAGCAAGAAATCTTCTTGGCATCGCCAAATTGGAATTACCAGAAAACACCCTCGCCGACATCCAGAAGGATATAATATTGAAGTTGATTATGTGAACCGAGCCCAATCTTTTTGATATCCGGGTCTAATACTGAGTTTAACATTTAAGAAAATACTTGATTGTCGCTAGCCATTTACAGTAATGAACATTACACGTCTTGCAAATTCTTATACAATAATTAGACTGAACACATAGAATTTTTACACCATCATTCACAAGTAAAAAAACTACCTGCTGAACAAAACTTCCACATTACATCCAAACAATAGTTAAAGCAGACACGTTTGGTGATGGCTTTCGGTTTTTTAGTGTATCCAACACTGTGTGTTGATACAGTACATTTCTCCCAAAAAACTTAAAATCTACATGAATCGCTTCAGAATAGCTTCAAGTTTAGAAATAAGCATCTCTAAATAGGCTGAAAATGGAAAAATGCGACTTCAGCAGTTTTCGGCATTCTGTGAAGAGATCGGATGAACAAATAAATTTAACTTCAGTCATGTCTCAAATAAAACATTTTTTTTACTATATGGGTACGGCAAAAATCATAGCTTCAAGTTGTAGGAAGTGGAAATAAAGAAGTAAATATGCTGATCAGATATAAAAAAAAATTTATTGTTCATTTAAAACATGATTCGATTTTTTGTACACAAAATTGGGTATTCCAGTTAATTTTTTTTCTTTTTTGAAGCTGGATGTTAGTTTATGTTCACGGAGTAATCTGGTAATGAGTAGATAATTGGTTCACCAGTTATATTACTATGTCTTCTGGTTTATTACTAAAATTGAACTTCTTGTTTAAACATAAAATGTTCTTGAATCAACTATCGCAAATATTTTGATGGATAAATTGGCGGAAACTACAACATCCCCAATTTTTCTATCAATTTTAAGATATTCGCTTGGAATGTAGACCTCCAAGCAATTTTCCACAAATATTGCTCCTATCGGGACAAACTCACTCAAATGATTCCTCTCCTCTCGGCTTCCGTTTTATCAAATTACAGTAATATGCTGGACCTCTTTTGGTACATTGTTGTTCTGAAAATATCAACCAACTCCCAAGCCATCAATAGACTATAAATCATCTAAATTTGGCCTCCCCTATTTCAAAACAGTAGAGCTTCCAGTTCATTGATGGTCGTATCTTTTACCAAATGTTGCGAGTCTGCACGATAATAATTTAGAGCTTTTTGCCTCAGTTATCACAATATCTGATAGCATAGTATCTCTACAAAGAAGTCGTCAACACTCAAGTGGTTCTTTGAGATCTCGAAAAGAACGTTTCAAGTCTGGCAAATGAAAATTATATTTTCAGATCCGGTTTTTACTTTGTTTTTGTTTGTTTGAATTTGTTAGATTCAGTTATATCTGTATCTTCAGTTATTTCTTGTTTGGTGTCTAAGCCTGCGGATCTTTCACTTAAAGGGACTTCTTCTGCTTATGAGCTCGATTCTATATCTTATAGGGTCATTGTAACACCCGGAATTTTCCGAAAAAAAATTCGATTGTAATGTTGATAACTAGCTTTATGATGTACCTACAAAATGTATGGCTGATTATAAAATTTAAGATTGAGTTGGATCAACAATAAACTAGACCACACCTGCACCTCTAAAAAATTATAGAAAACATTCACTATCTGGATAACGCTGAGGTTTAGGTATAGAAAAGAAAATTGGTCTTATTTTCACCCCAGAATTCATTGAAATAGAAAAATCCGGGTGGTTCTATTTAAAAAAATAAAGAAATCCGATATTTATGAAGTTTAAGATTTTTTATGCACACCCTGTATGAAATGAAAAATTTTTCAACATAGATTTAAATGCGTCTAACCTTGCTCAAAGCAATCGAATAGAAACCAGTTTCATACTTTTAAGGTTATCCTCGTGAAAAAATAAATTATTAGGGTTTGCAACGGTCAAATTTCTTACAAAAAACTTAATTACTCAAAAAGCATAGATTTTTCGAAAAAAATGTTTAAATCTAAGTATACTGAAATTTCTTGTATATTTAAAAAATGTATTATTATACAGGGTGTACTATTTGAAATAACGTTTCTACCGGCCATCTTCTTTTTTAGTTAAAAAGATCGTATCCTAAAACCCAAATGTAGAAATTTTCATGATTTTACTCTAAGTATTTTGCTTTATGCAGATAGTTTTAATTCGTAGTGGGACACCCTATATGTATACTATATATGTATATTGTATACTGTACAATAGAATGTAGGTGACCACTAAAAACAGTGAATTCTCATGACCAAAATAGAAAATGAAATGGAAGAGAAATAGTATAATTCCGTATTCATAGAATTTGTAATGAGTTCCACTTTATAATAAGTGCATTAAGGACAAGCTCTCGGCGAGAAATTTCTCATTTAAATATTCCAGTTCAAATAATTACTGGCAACTAAAATGATATGCTCGCATCCCTGTAACATTAGGGAGTATATAGAATTTTTAATGTACAGAAATTTGACGAAGAGTAGAATATATACAGAGTGAATTTTATTTATGGAATGCCTCAATTATCTCGTAAACGGCTTCTACGATTTATATAAATGATTGTGTACAAGAAAACTTACTCTGTATATGTCAAATGTAACTTTAGTGTCATAATTTATATCTGTTTTTTTAGCAAGCGGTTTATTTACATTGTTTCTTCTCGATCATTTCTAAGAAGATCTATTTATTTATTTGTTTTGTTTCTTCATTTTAATAGAATTCTCAAGAACTTTTTTCGGGATCGTTCAGCGCAGTTCAGTTCAGTTTATAATAAATAGTCATATAGTACAGTCATTCAAGCTTAAAACCAACCGAAACCTCACAATTTTAAAGACCTTTATAGATCTTCTTGAAAATTTTGAATTAAGTTCATCTCACCTTTCTCTTTAAAACTGACTTGGTCGCAAAGTATGCTTTTCATTTTTAAGGGGTGAAAATCACCCCTTACTTCATAAATTGAAAACTAATGAATTAAAGCGGTTATGGGCTATAGTTATGTTCAAATATAATAAAAGTTGATTGTTTTGTATCATGACTTTTTTGATATTTTGATATTTGACAGCTCACCTACCCTTAAAAACCACCTCCCATCAAATATTATTTGAAAAATGTGGTAAAAAACATGAATTATTTTTATTTTCGATCGTAATCAAAACCCATTCGTATTTATTAAACTTCGAATTTACCATTACCTTAGCGAAGAAACTTTTAAATAAACAGGGGAAAATACAGAGAATGGTAAATCTATAAATTATATGTAAGATGGAATGCAGAGACAAAGAGAATAGAAGTGGATACGGGATCGTGAAAGCACTGATTTTGTGGAGAGATTGTCGACTGGGAAATTGCCTTTGTAGATTTCTTCCGATAAGTTAAAAAGCTTCAGTTCGATTTTTGTAATGATGTAGACATTTTTTTGTTACCAGCGCTTCATGTATACAAGGGTATTTCGAAGAAAAAACATTAACAAAAGTTATTGAACAACATAATCACTTACTAACTCTTCATTCGTCTGAAATCTCTTCCACCTTGATAGCTTTCCAACTTTGTTAACTGAAAACTATCAGAAAGAGCCGGATCAGAGGAATATTGCTGATAACAGTATAGATCTAGATGCACAAGTTCATTTTTCAGGAAATTAGGTCGGAAATGAGTCGAAGATTGGATTATTATGTTATAAGTTAATTTAGCAATTCCTATGGTTTCTCTATCGTCTCTATTCACTTCACAATTAATTATCAAAATTTGATTGAATACATCGTTGTATATTTTAAATCCGGTCTGTATGATTGCACTTGATAGATATACTTGAAGAAACTACGAGAAATTTTTCTTTCACACACCTTTATGATCAATTTGTCATATATGGCGATTTCAATGCAAAAATAGGTTCTGAAGAAAGCAATGCCCTGAAATTTGATCTTTCCTTAATACAAAAGACATCGAATTACTAGAAACTTCAAGTTCTTTCTTTTTAAACGACAGGTATGATGATACAAATTGAATACACAGACTATGTGATAGACTTGGTCTGAGTTAATTTTGATAACAAAAATTTTCTTATAACGTTTCTTTGAGTTAGTTAGTAATAATAGAACATAATTACTAACAAATTTATTCGATTCCACATAGTTGTAATAAACAACTGATTAGATGGGAGCTTCAAAAACATCATAGACAACTATAATTTTGTTATAGACTCAAACACCATGGGCATAACTTTAAAAAGATGCAAAAATAACAGAATATGTAGTGATTATTATAAATAATTACTAAATATAAGCAAAAAGTTATAAATACTTTTTACACCTAGTATTATATGACCTTATTGTAATATATGATTCATAAAATAATGTTATAACTTATAGGATGTTTACATACTGGGCGGTTAAAAAAAAGGTGATTTTAGAATTGTTTTCTACGATTTCGCCGCAACTACTGGAATATTGTATTTAAATTTGGTACGAATATGTTTTGGAAGCTGATGCATCCAATGAAATATATATCAGTAAGTTGCTGCCCAAACATTAACTTTAATTGGATTCTTATCATACCAGTAATGTGTGTTTTAGTGGTAAAACACACCTTGCCTGGTGAAATTTTGGATTGAGGGCTGTCCATTCTTATAATGTTTGACAAAAATCCACTTTAACCGGTAGATCGTCTGGCAAAAGCTCTTGGATTTGTCTATAATGATAAGGATGTAGCTCTTTAAGTATACTCCAAGTACTTGAAGAACATATATTTGTTTGTCTTAACTCTAACTGTTGGATTTTGATCTACAAGCTACTTGAAAACTTCCATCATCATTATCCGGCTTTGGTGTAGACGATTGCTGATCTATTCATTTTCACAATCCTTGTCATCCGTTTTCGGTTTTTTCAATTCTATTTCAAGGATACCAGTCTAAATATTAACTTTCTTTAGATAACGTGTGTGAAAAGCGAATTCAATTGACTCAAAGTCATCTCAACATTGAATGATCTTCAGAATATTGTTCAATATATCAACATTTCTTGGAGGAAAGAGATTTAATGGCACAAAAAAATTGTAAGACAAAATTCCCGATAGAATAAATAACAAGTTCTGCTAGAATTATATAAAAAAGAGCTTTGAATGTATAAAAATTTTCTTTTTTAGAATAAAAGTATAAAGCATGTTCATTTTCTAAATTTTCCTTCTTATTCAGTGGCTATCTCTCTATTTTCTAGAGCATATTACATCAAAATTTTTCGTATATTCATCGAAAAGAATGAATGTGTCTATTTGGAAATATTTAGAAACAAATTGAATCTAATAGACACTGATATAGAGTTCTTATTTCGACAGAAAATGTCTTTAATCAAACTGACACTCAACCTGGACCGTTTTTATCGTAGTGCGGCATCACGAATACGAGAGTTCGAATTTTTACCGTTCGAATTTTCCCCCTAAGGTTTCAAGATGAAGTATACTAATATCCAACGTAGAACCACTTGTTATTTTCCAATTATGAAGTTTTCCTTCGTTTATATACTTTTGAAACTGGAATAAAATCGAAATCATTAACAACTTCGTTTATTTATCTTCACAGCATAAATTTCTTCCAGTACTAGGATGGTTATTATATATTCCTGATCTTGTTTTTTTAGCATCAAGATCATATTCAGAACAATTTATTGCTATTTTTGATCACGTACAGCGCAATAACTACCGTGAAAGTTAACTTGTTTTCAAGGTCCAGTAGAGAACTCACCTGTTTCTTCAATGACTTACAATATTTCTGGAAACTTTGAAGAAAACATTGAAGTATTAAGCTAATCACAAAATTATGCTGATTTCGAAGTGTCAAAATGAGTTAGATAATCCTTTGAGAGGTTTAAATATTTCTAAAAAAGCATCAGAATTGTTAGCATCAAGAATGAAACAGAAAAAACAGTTTTCTTCAGCTTGAAACAATACAAATCAAACGACTCGCGTTTATTAATACATCAACAACGCAAAACAGAGCCGTATATTGTCTTCTATTGATTTTATGGAAGAATAATAATAATAATCGTGAAAAAAAAATGAAATACAATGGTCAAAGTGGTTAAATTGTGTCAATATAAAAATTGAGTACCTTCTTTTCTATCAGTGGTTGCACTAAGTTTCCTGTTTTATATGTCTTTGGGGCAGCAGAGCAGATCAAGAGCATTGAGTAAGAAGAAACTGGTCCTTGAGAGAAAATATGGCGCCTCAAAGAAAAAATGTAATCCAGAATTCATTAGTAGCTCGTGACAAACTTATCCTCCCATAATTTCCAACAGTTTCTTGATTCACTAGTTAAACAGCTTTCCTTACATTTGCCAGAATAAAAAAACTCAACAAAGCTTCTCAATTTGGAAGTTCTTAAATGAGTTGAAACTAAAGTCATGGACCTCCAAAAATGCACAGTAGTGACCAGATTCGTACTCATCACTAATAATGGTCGATCTACATGTTATTAATGTCGCTGAATCCCCAAATCAGAAAACTTAACGAAGCTACTCACTTTAGAAGTTGTTAAATAAGTTAAAACTGAGGGTATGGACCTCCAAAAATGCACAGTAATGACCAGAAGAGTACTCATGGCTAATAATGGTTGATTTACATGTTATTGAGGTCGATAAATCCCCAAATCAGAAAACTTGACAAAGCAACTCACTTTAGAACTTCTTTAATGATTTAAAACTAATAGCATGAACCTCCAAAAATGCAAAGTAGTGACCAGATTCGTACTCATGGCGAATAATGGTCGATCTACATGTATTTGAGGTCGCTGAATCCCCAAATCAGAAAATTTAACAAGGCTACTCACTTTAGAAGTTGTTAAATAAGTTTAAACTAAAGGTATAGATCTCCAAAAATGCACAGTAATGACCAGAAGAGTACTCATGGCTAATAATGGTTGATTTACATGTTATTGAGGTCGATAAATCCCCAAATCAGAAAACTTGACAAAGCAACTCACTTTAGAACTTCTTTAATGATTTAAAACTAATAGCATGAACCTCCAAAAATGCAAAGTAGTGACCAGATTCGTACTCATGGCGAATAATGGTCGATCTACATGTATTTGAGGTCGCTGAATCCCCAAATCAGAAAATTTAACAAGGCTACTCACTTTAGAAGTTGTTAAATAAGTTTAAACTAAAGGTATAGATCTCCAAAAATGCACAGTAATGACCAGATTCGTACTCATGGCTAATAATGGTCGATCTACATGTTATTAATGTCGTTGAATCCCAAAATCAGAGAACTTAACAAAGCAACTCACTTTAGAAGTTATTTAATGAGTTTAAACTTATGGTATGGACCTCCAAAAATGCACAGTAATGACCAGATTCGTACTTATGGTTAATAATGGTCGATCTACATGTTATTGAGGTCGCTGAATCCCCAAATCAGAAAACTTAACAAAGCTACTCACTTTAGAAATTCTTAAATGATATTTTTGAAGATAGTTCATCATATATGGTCAACAAATGCTAAAATTCTCGTTACTTATCAAATAATTCATAATTTTCGTTATATTATAACTAAATCTGTGACTTAATTTCAATAACTCATATTATGGTTGAATAATTCTTTGGAGGACAATATAGTGAAGCCTTCTATCGAACTCTGAAATATCGAAGCATGAAATAAAATGATGGAAAAAGGTAATAGACATCTTACACCGCATAGATAAAATATAGAACTCAGACTTTGAAGATAACAAGTCATGTTGAAACGTATAAAACGGAAACTTTTCCACACCCCATTTTTTTCATTCATTTTAAGTGTTCATCAATTTCTGTGACATAATGATATAACGTTTTATTCGAATTGTACCGAAATTGGAAGGCAATGCGGGAAAGGGTGGTTTACGGAACGTTGCCAAATTTGAATTTTACGATATAAAGGAGAATGAAATAGAATTTCAAAACGGTATATGAGTTCATTCCCTGAAAATATTGTTTCTACTATGAAACAGGGAGAATGTTATAAACGTCAATGTTTTGTTTATGTGGTAACAAAAAAGTAGAATGAGATAATATTAAATAAACTGCTCAGAAATTAGGAAAATAAAACTAAAAAACGGGAGAAGAATTATAAATAGTAGTTATTCTTATAATAGAAATGATAAGAATATGAAATTACAATAGCAAAAACAGAAAATCAAATTTGGGAAGAGAAAACAAGCTCGCGAAATTGGTCCTTAGGCCGGAGCTGTCTAAATACACTAGAATTTTATAATTCGGCGAATTCGCGCGTCTCCTTTGATTTGCTTCTTAATAAACGGCGGAAACACCTTTGATGAAATTTTTATTATAGAAAGCGGTTAATAACGGTATTTCTTTTAAATAATTCGTAGGAAAATCTATTTATTCGTTTCTCTTGTTTTTTTTTGATCTAATACTTTGTAGAATCTTTGTGTTATATAAATAAATTTATGTTTCTTAATCTTCTTGATTTTTGGTCTCTTCTGCTCCAAAATCAGTTTTTTCCATCTATCTCTCAAAAACTAATTATTGAAAAAACTTATTCTAAAACAGGAGAGTCTTGAAATCAAGAACATTAGAAGTATCAATATATTAAAGGTATAGGAAATAAGAAATTAGATAAATTTATCTAAATTTCTTCAGCTCCTTCTAAATATCCTTGACTTTAGGTCTCTTCTGATCCAAAATTAGTTTTTTTCAATTCATCTTTCAAAAGTTTGTATAAAATATCAATCGACACAATTTTAATTATAATTTTTATGCCATTATTAATTTTTTAGTCTGATGTTTCGAAATAACATCAATTAGTACAAAGGATAAAATCAAAAATTCAACGTTTACTGCCTCTATGCATTAAATGTTCTGCTTTTGGGGTATTTCAACAATTTTATACGGCTTTGTAATATGGACCGTACTAACTACAAATGTTCATCCATTGTTTCAAACTTTTCATGAGAATTCAACTTCTTTTTATTGATTTTCATTATTGATAGCTCAGACAATCGAAAAAGATTAAAGCAATAGAGCCTAAAGATTATCATGAATTTTGAGTAATAATATTCGCATTCTGATGAAGAAGAACAAATATGGAATGGATAGGTTTCCAATTGGTCTAAAAACAATGTCGGGTTTCTATTCTCAAATAATTGGGCCTTTCACATGAATTTTGATTTCACCGCTAGTCCCTAGAACTCATAATAGCATTAATATAAATTTTTGAAAGTGAAATACTCTTACTTCATCCTGATTTATTATTACAAAGCATTAATTGCTTGCTTACGTCCCCAGAGCCGATCGAGTTTCACTCACGAAGGTGTAACAGGATTCATACGAAGTAATGTCGTGTTTTTATCAGGATTTCGAAGTCTAGATCGACACTGGTTCGTTACGAATATTGTATTGTACTAAATTGTTTCAACATCACTATGACTGCACTCAATAACGTATTTTCAAGTATTTCTTAGTGAGAAAAATTACAGAAAAAATGACGATATAGTCAAAAACTACATTTTTTACGGAAGTTGGTTGACATTTTTTGCTAGTTATCATGTTTTAACTAAATTAAATTGATAAAATCTGGGTTTACTACAATTTATATAAAGCTATAGTATGTCCCTATCTATTTTTAACTATTTCGTGATAAAAATCAGATACTTTTTTAACTCGAGCACCAAAGTCCAACAAAATCGATGTCGGAGTTGCTTCAAATTAAATATAATGTAATTGTTCCAACTTTAGCATCTGGTATCTCAAAATTAAGAGGTGCCATGTATTTAAAACCTTCTTGTTTTTACCTTATGAATATGATCTGTTTATGTGATTCATACCAAAGATTTTAAAACATCGATATTCGAGGCAGTGATACAACTGCTGAGGAACCATATAAGGTAGAGCTAATCGAAGAAGTTTGAGCTTCATAAGTCTATTAAAATGTGTTGAAAAATTGATAAACTTGTTTGTCACTTTCAGATTTAACAAAAATATATCAGCAAATTTAAATTTATTCTTTCTAACCGATCATCAATACGAAGATAAGTCATACATTGCATATATTTAAAAATATTGATAATAATTGAGAAGAATATAGGAAAATAGACAATAAAGTTGAACACAACCCCTTAGACTGAATTGAAAATAGGGATCATTCTATAAAATCTAAGAAATATAAACTTTAATGTATGATTCACCGTATCATACTCAAGGATTCTCTCTCAAACCTCATCGTAATGTGTAATTATATACTTTAGAGTGTTATTTACTCTGCGACTCAAAGGATCTGTTGTGTCTCTTTTTCTTGCTATAGCCATAAAGGATTCTCAGTGTTTCTAGCTGATTTATCAAGCCCACTCTGCGTAGTAGAATCTGCACGTTGCATCCAGTGTTCAATCTAGCATGTTGAAGTGTCCATCGTGACTTAAATATTTCTATTAATATTCGTAGATTATTTCTACTTGAGTTGATATTTTCCATCCTAGTTTCCCAGAAGTATCTTAGCCTTATCTCTACTTCTGCAGAATTCTCCAACTACTTATCCTGTAACCGATTCCACTGTAGAATTCAGGTCATCTCCACACTCCACTAGGTCCCTCAACCTATTGGAGGGTGATTTCATTATTTTTTCGTAGCTCTCCCAATTTGTTTAAGTCTTTTCAAAACCAGCTAGGATCATATGGAGCTCAGAGCTCGAATCGATGCTTGGCTATCGGACAAGATGATTTGCGATAATTTCTCTTCAAGACACATTTTTTAACTACACATATTTCTGCTTGGAAAATAATTTGTGAGACTAGAATGTATGATTCTGGGTCTATATATTCCTAATTAAGTCTTGTCTATTGTTAAATTTTTCTGATATATACCACAATATCAGCAATTGTATGTTGTCCATTAAATTTGCATAATGATCATAATGGCCACTTCCACCCTGAACGATATATGATATAAATTGTCTACACCACCGAACTGACCACGCCCATAAACTAGCAACCACTAACCATAAACCCACACAAACGTTGTTGCTTCTTCGTTTGAACTTGAACATATTAAACAGTTACTCATTTAAGCTTACATAAAACGGTTATAATGCTCAAGGGATGAATGCTAACAATTAGAATACTTCAGCTTCGAAATTTCTGTAAATAATCTCGAAGATATCAACAAAAACAGTATCGAGTAAAAATATTATTTGAAAAACAGGAAAAGGTATGTATCTCTTTTCGATTTCTATTTAGAGAGGCCCCCGGATAAATCCACCGATAAATGCGAAGAAGGACTTTCCACCACCACCTGTCATTATGACAGGTCCTCATCCTTGTTTGAGTTGCAGTTTTGCGTGTAGACTCCTTTCTCTTCCCTGAGTTTTATAGGAGATTATGGATACTCTATAAATTTGTAATAAGTACCTTGTTGTGTCTTTTCGCTACCTCGAGTAAACCTTTTCGAATTTTCTTCTGCAAAATAGATCTAATCTCAGTAGTCTTTCGACTTCTTCACAGCTATCACCAATGTAAAACTCGGCAATTGCTTATGCAGTAAGGAGTTACCGTGTTGTGCAGTGTCCTCTAGTTTTCTAATTCGGAACACCTAGGACTCGTAAGTATTTTTTTTGTTTTAGTTTGTTTTTTTTTGGTTTATATGTTCTTTTTATTTTACATTCTTTTTGTGCTTTTTTTATGTAGTTTGTGTGCTAGTTCATAGTCCAAAAAGTGTGATAGATATTTTTGAAAACTGTACCTCGTCCGTAAACATTGCTTAAAAATTGAGAAATTTTTTTTTCACATTTCGTGTGTTAATTTCTAAAAAAATCTAGTTTCTTGAGGAAAGTCTCTAAGTGAAACAGCTTGATCCCGTTGGATGTGGTAAGGCTATAACTGCAGTTCTTTCAAAATTCCTCATAGATATGGATGGTTAGTATTTAGGGTGTGGGCAATATTTCTTGTGGTTATTTCAGGGTGTACATCAATTTCATCTGAATTTTTCAGAATAAAAACATCTGGCTTGTCGAAAATTACCATACTTCACAAAATGCATGTCGGCCATTTCAGCGTTTGTATACATGGATAAAGTATAAATAACCACATCCGAACTCACAAATAAATTTCAATTGGTAACTATCGAAAACTGTACGCGACATCAGCCTAATACAAAATAAACATTAAATAAACACGATAAATGTATTGTAGAACACCCTACTATTCTAAAACTGTGGAAAAAAGTAGAGGTGGCCATTTTTAGTATTTATTTTAGTCTTCCACCCAAATTTATTGAAAAAATTATTGGTTTTGGGAGGTGAATTCAAGAATACAAAATATTTTTGAATACAACAAGGATTTTAAGTTATAATTTAAGAAAAAGAGAAATGCCTGATTGTCAAAAAATTGCTACAATTTATAGACAGAAGCTTATGAAAACTAAAAAACAAAGAAAACGACAATAAGTAACATTGTATAATATTGAGTCTTTAACTAATTCTGTACTTGGATTAGGTAAAATTAGAGAATTGTACTTCATTTTGGAATAAGCTCTACTATGGAATAAAATAAGGGTTGCTAATTTCACTCCCGTATAATGTAACAGAAATATTGAAAAAATATCCAAAGTTAGTCCTTTGCGAGTGCACAAAAATAACGGAATTACTGAAATTTGAAAAAAAAAAAATAAAATAAGGAGGGGTGGGCTGATGAAATATCTATCTTAATTTGGTACAACCAATAACCTTATATATTGTTTTTTTATCTATTCGTTTAAATAAAAACCCCAAACGACGTAAACACCAAAGAAGTTGTAATGGAACAATTAATTTTGTCATAAATTTTGTCCTGGTTAGTCTCAGTGAAAATGACAATAATTTTGACACTTTTTGTTCTGTCTATTGTCTTCTCGTGTTTTTTAAGAGCTATGGAATTCACACTTTTCCGAATTGTACTTTTGGGGATTCTCGTTGAAGCTGAGGACTTTTTCAATGAGAAGCATTTTTCGTGGCCTCGCTCCACTAACTTTAAGTAAACACTTTTAACTATTATCTTTGGTTCAAAAGGCAAAAATCACCGCTGTTTTGGGGGACATTTTGAAAGAAACCATCAAACTTCATATTTCATGAAATCGAAATTAACTGACAAAGACAAAGGCGCTGGAATTCGACCCTATTAGGGTCAGGTATAACTATGAGGGTTGTGCCCATATTATTGCATCTCATATATTAACCAGAGGCTAGTCATTTTTTATATCTCAAAAAATTATTCCTCTTAATCTTCTCTATTTGTCTATCAGAATCGTCACCTGACAACTCTTGAACCAATGTTACTTTGTATGGATGGAATTCCCTTGATATTTGTCTAGTACTCAAATGTGGATCGTCTTCTAACAGGACACAAACATCTGAAGATTTGTTTACAGTTGATGCAGTTTTTTTGCCCCCTTATTTGGATTAATCTTTTACTAACCAGTTTCCTTATACTAATCTACTATCAGAAAATCTTGTTATTGAATTTCGGTTAGGATATAAATTATTAAAGATATTACATGTTACATATTAACTTCTGAATTATTTCTTCAGGATTTTGAAAAGTGAAAAATATACAAGGTGATCTATATGAAATAACAAATTTCATTATTTTTCCGAAAAAAGGAAAGATCTGATAACATTGTAAATACCACGCTTGCGCATAAAAATTTATGAGAATCGTTCTGAGACAACTGAGACGTTTCATTTATAATTCACTCTGTATAAAGAATTTCTGTAGCGCAGTAAGTTCAGTTTATAATAAATGGTCGTGGTGAATACAACGAAATAGCGAAGTAATCGAAGAATTTAAGTGAATTAATTAAGTGAACTAAGTGATAGTGATAAGTGAATTATATTATAAGTTAGTGTAGTGTAAAATATTTAAATATCTAATAACGTAGGAGACAATGTCCATTGATAATAATGTGATTATTATAGTCGATGAGTACGAAATAAAAAAGCAATTCTCCTAATAAATGATGATTTTAAATTAAGGTAATTTCTTTGTTTCTGTTCCGTACATCCCAGCAAATATATTCGGAACGTGACTAGCAGGAATATAGTCAGTTATTCGATTAACCTATACAACATTTTGCAATTCCTTTCACGCCCGATGAAATAATATAAATACGAAAAAATATAAGCTCCTGTTCGGAAATAGGGTGGATCGAAAATGTATATATATTCAATCACGGTTTGTTTTCATTTGGTCAATTTTTGTAGGGTTTTTCGTGTATTATACTAGTCCAGTTGCTGAACAAAATTATAATTGGTCCTTAATCGATTTTGAATATCTGAGAGTTTGAATTTGCAATTGGCAAGAAGCTTATTTAGGTGTGTTTTTTCAGATAAAGCGCTACAGTTCACTAACCATAACTGACTGGGTCAACGAGCAATATTAGCGGCGAAAATAAAGATGTCGAGGATCTCAATGCGACCATTCAGAATTGTTTTTAAATCAGTCGACACTTTTATAAACCAGGAGTTTTTAAATTCACTATAATAACTATAATACGAAGACATGAAGTAGTTCTAATATTCAAACTATCAAATCAAATAAGTCTTTCAATCAAAGATATAATCCGGTGTAGGGTTGAGTTAGGTTAGGTTGTGTAAGGTTGAGGTTTCTGATTATCTATAAAATAAATCACGTAGTTTCATTACCTGTCGAGTTTGTGGGTTAAGAAGGTATATAAAGTTTCTTCCATCTTCTTTTGGGCATGGAAGATAGGGGATTCATTGCAAGGCAGAATCGCAACGGACTCAAGGAGTCGCCTTCCTCCACGAATGAGTATTTCGTCATTACTGAGGCAGTTTGGACCGATTTGAAGATGTAGGTTCGTTCTCCATCCCTTCATCGTTGCTGAAAGGAAGTTTACAATAGTTGGGTGGACTTTGTAAATCTGCAAGCCGTCCAAAAGCCAGGAATCAAGTACACCATCAAACGCTTATTTTCTTGGACGTGCCTATAAATTCTGTTAGTAATACAAGCTAGTGTAGTAGTATCTTAAATAAAGTTAATAGACATGTGGCAAGTATGTACCGAGTAGAGTCATTCCCAGGAGCTCTTTAGAAGCAAATGAGTGGAACCCAGTGCTTAAATCGTTTGGATATCTTCTGGTTTCTGTGGGTGGTAAGAAAATTTCTTCGCTTATCGTGTTGTGTGTTTATGATTTTTAATAAAATACATGTTTAGAAATCTTTTTATTCGCTTCAGAACGTAATATAGAAATTGGATTGGATATTCGGCGTCTATTTGAATGTTTATGTTTGTTACGAATACAAAAATCATAGTAAAATTACAAATGAACGCAATAAAATTTTTATTGCAAAGTAGCAATCAAAAACTAGTTTTTCTACTAAATGTACTATGATGTTTTAATTCATGAAAAAATGTGGAAAATGGAAACATAACATTCTAAAACAAGATCCAGCTTTTAACCTTGATTCAACAGATGACACTGTATATACTGAAACATAACTCTTTTCAGAAATGATTTCATGTTCAAAGTTATCATCACTCATCTTTTGTTTGAAAAAATTGAAGGTCTTCGTCAGGTCATCTTTTGTCGTGAAATTTAGATCTTGTGAATGATTCTTTAGGTTATTGAATTAAAAAAGTATCACACATGACCAAATAAGTCTAATGGAGTGGATTATCAGGGACTGATTATTTTCAAGTAAACATTTTGTGATATACTTGTACATTAATTTCTTTTACCAATCCTGTAATGCAAAATAGAACTTGACTTTGCTTCATACTCATCGTTGGTGATTCTTAATCTTCGCGAATCCACTCACGAATCTCCTGGTAGGTAGAAATACCATCAAATGGTATGTATGTCCAATTATTTGACCCTATTCTAGAAAGAATAAGATGTCTCTCCAGCACCATTGATCACCAAACGGTATCCATCCTCTTTCAAACTCGCTATATTAGAGAAACACAATTACTCGTGAAGAACTTCATCAGCGTTCAAGACTTTTTTCAAATTCATATTCATTCTGTAATAGCAGCTACTCAACTGAGTCCATAATGGCCCTCATCTTAACTAATAATTATCAAAATATTTTAGAGGTGTACAATATCTGGACATATATAAAAAAATTGTGATTTACATGGGGAAAACATCTCAATATTTGAAAAATAGACATCAACGCACAAAAAAATTTACAATAAAGGAAATAATAAAAAAATCGATTATTAATAATCCTTGAAGGAAAAATATTATTCAATCTATCAATGATATGAAATATCTGTAAAACTTCACGAGGGCTAAATGGTGTAATAACTTTTTTATCGCAAAAAACGACATCTTCTCGATCACCAGGTATATAATCACACATAAAATAAAACTATTTCATATGATTGATAACTATCTATATAAATTTTCCATTTCTATGCCTTGTGCCTAAGTGAACAATTCACACTTTTTTTAATTATACAGTTTGTATGTTTACAAAAAATCCTGGATTAACTTTTAAATGTTGAATAAACGTAATCTTGTGTAACTTAGTTCATATTGACTTTTTATGAGATTTGGAGTTAGTAACCACCACATCATCCTCTCTTGGGAGACAATAATTACGAACGGAATTTTTCGAAAAAAAAAACAAAAGCACAACGTATTTCATTACGTTGTCTTTATCACTTGTACATTTGAACTTCTGTTCTTTACTGTTTAGTATAAAGTACGTTCCACTTTCAATATTCAATAGTCATCAGTATAGTAAACCACAAATGATTATGAGCGTAATGTTGATTTCTACCAACCTTGTCCTCGCGTCGGTTCAACTTAGTTCATATTGGCTTTTTATGAGATTTGGAGTTAATAACCACCACATCACCCTCTCTTGGAAGAGAATAATCACAAAAGGAATTTTTCGACAAAAAAAAACAAAAGCACAACGTATATAATTACGTTGTCTTTATCACTTGTACATTTGAACTTCTGCTTTTTACTGTTTATTTTGAAGTACGTTTTACTTTCAATATTCAATAGTCATCAGTATAGTAAACCACAAATGATTATGAACGTAATCTTGATTCCTACCAACCTTGTCCTCGCATCGATTCAACTTAGTTCATATTGATTTTCTAGGACATTTGCAGTTAATAACCACCATATCACCCCCTCTTGGAAGAGTATAGTAAATCACACGAGGAATGATTATATCGAATGTAATATGTTATAGTAGAGTGGTATCATCTTACGGTAACAAAAACAATGTGTCATTAGCGTTTCAATGTTTTTCGGGGTTAGTTTACCTAACGGATAGTGTAGGTGTTTTCACGACTCGTTTTCTAGAAGAAGCTTACGCTACACCCCCTCCATAGCTAGATACTGTCGGTCATTGATTATGTATGGGATTGATAAGTGAATAGATAACTCTGATCTTCTAACTCTAACTGATCTTCAGCTCCAAATTGTCATGCGAGATAACTTGAAACATACGGTATATTCTCTTATATGTAGTTAGGCATTCCATATCTTCACTCTGTCGAAATTTCCAGCTATAGAGCTCGTGACTTCACTCAGGATCCACCAAATGCTCTAAGTCCTTCATGCCACAATTCATAAGTTACTAATAGCCTACTAGTAGTACAATTTGGATCGTTTTCACTGTGATGATAATATGGAGAATCCTTCAATTTCGATAACTCATCTCTAACTCCAAAACACCAAGTCACCACTGAATTTTTTGCTGATTCCTGTTCTAGATACAAACCTCCATTCATGTCTTAGGTTTTTAGTAGCGCACTGGTTAAAATTAATCTAGTGTTTGTTTTTTAATTTTACAAATGATGACAAAAAAATTTAATTTCAATGGAATATTCAGTAGGACTTCAATAAACAATCATTCTTTTGGTTTTCTATAACTATAATGATTCTTGCAGGATATTTGAATTTAATTTTTCATTTGTAAGAAAAATATGATATCACAAAAATACAAACTGATGCAGAAAATATTGGAGGTGTAATACACATCTCGAGTTTTTTTCTTATTAACCACAAAAGCTTAGCTACTTGCAAAAATGTGGTCCGTACATAATTATTTTTTGTACAACTTATAAAAATATCTAGTTTCTCTTCTTCTTCTTCGTACGTTAGGACTTAGTACTGTGCTTGCATCAATGGTTGCCTAGCTGCAGGTGGAATGATGAAGACTAGCTTTCATACCATCTTTTAGGTGGTCGTCCTGAATGTATTCGGTTTTTCTTCCTTTGCAATCTTCACCAACTGTTGATCTGACATTCTGTCCATATGGTGTCTCCATTCCCTTCGCCGATTTCTCGCCCATATTTACATCTTCTCGGTTCTCTGGATACTGTAAAAGATTTGGTTTTCTTAAGGGTTATTTGCATTTTAATAGCTTTTGCTCTTTGTTCAAACATTTTTCAGTGGCCTTTGTAAGTTAACTTCGACTTCTTTTCTATTAGTGATAGGATTCGGTAGACCTTGAAGTGTTATAAACAGGTTGTTTCATACGATCATTCATTTTCGTCTCAAGTTATCCCAAATTTTTGGACGCATCAAAACAAAAATGCTTACGATGTTGTTATGGGTGAAGCCAAACAGAATTTAATAGTTATGTCCACTTTTTTGGCTTTAGGAGTTATTATTTCACATTTAGTGATACTCATAAATAAAAGGTTACCCAAGGTAGTCGTAGAAAGTGTTTCTGATGACGATTTAACCATATTGAGAACGTATGTTTTAAAATAATTTCTGAAACATTTGACGTCAAAATATTTTTAATAGTGACAAAAATAGGTCAAAACGTAAGCTTCTCATAGATACGAGTGGATAAATGTCAAACGGGTCTGTCCTACCTTGTTCGCTTTGTGCATGCGCTGCGCCTCGGCGGATACTTTTAAAATATTATTTGTTCATTGGTAGAATATTATTATTATTGATGGATTAATTTCATGTCAATAAAATGTTCATTCAAACTGTAAAATATTTTCATAAAATTGAAATTTACTCAAAAAAAGTTCAAATTGAGCTTGTTCTAATCTATTTTTTGCATATTATTTAGTTTGATTTAGATATTAATTAACAATAACATCCTTCGATTACAAGGAACTTCAGAAAATTGGATTTGAATTAGTTGGTGATTAGCTTTGTTCCATTGAAATATTGATACCAAAAATTGATATTTGTTCAGAAAACTTTTTGAATAAAATTTGGATGGACTTTTGTTCCATTTACTATTTTTTCCTAAAATTAATAATTGTTCTCTTTTGATATTACCAACACATTGACAACATTCCCTTACAACAAATTGGATTTATATTCATTTGTTACTTTTGAGATTATGATATAAAGTATTAAATAATTTGAGTATATTACTATTTGTTATTACAGATTGTATAAATTGTTACAAGAAATACAGGGTACCAGACTTGTTCGAATATTGATGTAAAACAGATGCATGTTCAATAAATCATAACTACCAAAATAATTTTAGGATTATGCTGAAATTATAGAGTTGTGTTAGGAAAGGTACGTGGAAAAAATCAAGACTTTTCTGGATCGCACAGTATTGGAAATACAGGGCACCAAACATGTTCGATGATTGATGCAAAACATATACATGTTAAAAAAATCATAACTCCCAAAATAATTGTAGGATTGAGCTGAAATTCTAGAGATGTGTTAAGGAAGGTTAGATGTACGTGGAAAAAATCAGGACTTTTCTGGGTCACACAGCAGAAGACAATAGATTTGGAAAATGTGTATTTATTAATTAGATATTGAATTTGTAATTGTATGTACATAGAAATCTGTAATACATAGAAAAGTACGTATAACATTTAACTCAGAATAATTGAATAATCCAGTATTAAATTCCTCTTCATTCTTACTTTCCATAATAAATAATTCAGATTTCAGTTCTTCTTCATTATTACCCTTCATAATCTACTTTGAGGTTATAGAAAATAATATTTTAGTTGAGTAATATGATACGTATATGTAAATATTACACATTTCACTTAATTCAATGATTTACCTATCAACACAAAATATATTTACACGTAAATATAAACGCAAATAGTTTGATGGTTGAGAAAGAAATCAAGTACAAAGTTTCTACCTGGTGCGTTTAACATTTGACGAGCGCTGACCGCGCAGACAACGTTACGTTTCAGAGCATGCGCAAAACGATCAATGAGGAACGGATCCGTTTGACATTTATCCACTCGTTCAAAGATAAATGTTGAACTGGAATTGGAAAATAATTCTAAGACTACTAAGTCCTTTTTTGATATTCGTATATCTTTTTCTATAAATTATTCATTTGATTTTCAGAATCTTATAGTAGGACTAACCATTGAAGAATTACTTGGACAATTGTCTGAACGGTATCAAATTATTATTTTTTTGTTTTCCAATCGAAAATGTCCAAGATCTGGTCTAAAATGGAAAACAAAGCTGGGTTATACAATATCGACGAGCGGAAGATAAGAAAAACAGACATAATCGAAAGATTATGCAAATGTAATATTGTTTGGGATATTGGATTTATGAAAATGACGACGACGGAAGCTTCACCGTGTACAGTCTATTGATAGATGTGTGAATTTTGAGTATAAATATGATAACGAGATTTTTGTTTCGTGTGAATAAATTATGAACCGCATACATATTCGAAAATTGCTCTTGGTTTTTATTGTTGTCAAAGGGGAAAATCTAATTTTCCACTCATGAAAAATTGATTTTATTCGTTTTGGTATGAGAAGCTTATAAACAAAACTCTCTTCGCTTCTGTAAAGAACAGATATATGATAATCTTCATTATTTGGTTTGCAAGTTTTTACTTTCTAATTACACGTTTAGCTCAATTATACATCACTGTTATAATTTGATCATTCTCAATCACTCGTATTACAGTTTCTAATCCTTTACAAGGTCCAGATTCGTTCGTAATTGGAGTATTTCTCTCACTTTTAAAGCTAGCTTCCCAAGCATATCCAGAGGATGCTCAAATTAATACGGAAGAAACTAATCCGATTTATAAGAGATACAGAGTAGACCAGAAGCTTGGTGTAGCTGGATATCCCAGCCCGATCTTATTCAGCATAATAATGAATAAGATTACAAACGAGGTAAAGCAAACTTGAAGAGGACACCTAATGGGAAACAAAGAAATAAAAATAGTATGTTATGCTGAAGATGCAGTAATCATCTTAGAAGATAAAGACTGTACTGTTGAACAAATATCCCTGAAAAAAACTAAATCTTTTACAGTATCCAGAAAACCAGGAAGATGTAAATTCGTGATAAACGATCAGATTGTTAGTACAAGTGATCCAAATATCCAGGAGCGAATTTAACAAGTAATAGAAATCAAAAGAATGAAGTGAAAGCTGGAACAAAGGCGTCATTAATATCAGGATACTTGGAGATGTGATTTGGCGGGATAAATATATGAATACCAAGAGCAAAGTCAAAATATACAAGACCTGTGATCAATAGAGGGACAAACATTCTTTGACCACAAGAGAAGGGGAGATATATGACATCCAGGATGTAGTGGGATGGACGAGAAATCGGTGAAGGGAATGGAGTGACCACGTGGACAAAATATCGGATTACCTCCTACAAGATGGTGTGAAAACTGATCTTCATCATCCCATCTGCAGCTAGGCAATCATTGATGCGAATACAGGACTAAGTCCTAGAGTACGATGGAAAAAAAGACATTCATTTATCAAAATTCTGAAGTTCAATTTAAAAATTCACTTATGATTTAAGGACTTCACCTTTTCCTGTACTCATTTCAGTAGAAATTCCCATTTTGATCAACGGAGACAAATTTATCGTCTCTTCTTTATATCATATAAACTATTCATAATCACCTACTGTGATTCTGGTTAATATTCAAAGTGCCTTTATTTGCTGCAAGAGAATTTGTGTAGATACTAAATCCAATTATACTGAGTTTCTCAAATATATTATAGTTTGTGCTCTAAATAATGTTTATTATGACGTAACATACATTCTTTAAGGTTAGAAACTTCTCCTATACATTTTCATTCCAAAGTTAGTAAGATCATTATGTTGATTAAAGTTAGACATTACCACATTTCGACGAGCCATTCAAAACAAGAGGAATGCTTCCTGAAGGTATTGCACACCTCCACCCACATAAGGCATTTGATTCGGATTCGTTTTGATCAACTCCCAGTGATTTTCACGTTTTTTTGTATCTCAAAATTTTCCTGCTTTATAGTGAGAGTTTCTGAAGACGATTGTCACCTGCTAGTTCCATTCCCAGGTGGCAGAGTAATACAGAGGGATACGAAAGTTTTTCCTTATTTTCTATATCATTGATACCTTCAATGTTGATATTATTCAATAAAAGATGAAAATTTTTGTGATATCAACAGGACAAACAATATATCTCGATGTTATAAATATATCCCTTCCACGTGTCTTGCAAACATCAGTTGAGCTTTTTCAAAAAAGAAGAGATTTTGATTTGATTCATATGAATATTGTTCCAAAATAGTAGGTAAAAATTATAGGGACATAATAAGAAAACATGAAAGAGGCTTAGGAAATGAAGGAAATAGATTGGAAAAAAAATATTTCTTAACAAATATCATTTGGGATTACTTTAAAATCATTCTTTGTAATATTCTTGAATATGGTCTTTAAATCGTAGCACTAACTTGTTTAAACATGCAATTTCAACGTTTCTTGTTAGTTCCTTCGGCAAAAATTTCTCCGCTAATAAACTACGAGCTAAAAAAAAGGCTGAAGGCTGTAAAAAAGCTAAATTACATCTCTGAAACTGAAATACTCTGATCTAACTCTATTACATCCACTAAGAAGCCTAAATAGTCACTGTGCGAGCCTGCAAAGGCAAATACTGGAAGTCAAAAATGGTTCATACAGGATTCCCAGACTTCAAGATGGATGATGCGGTTAAGGGATTCATTTGTATGGTTGATTTATCTAATGAAGAAAAAAACAGCTGAATAATGTGGATTCAGTGCAGAAAAATAGATTTGCAAAGATTGCAGTGGAATAAATCAATTTATATATCCATCCATTCAACAGAATCCTCAATTTTACTCTGGGCTACTTCTTCACTTATTATTTTGTTGAAGACAACTTGTCTCGATAGATATTGTTTATTATAAAGTATAATGGCGTGATAGTATAATGACAACCACATTCTCAAAGTCTCGATTGTGCCTTATTGTTTTTTATTTCTTACACTAACATAAATACAACGACCATACTAAAAGAATATGTTGAACCCTTAATATCCTTCGTGACAAAAGTGAATGAAACAAATATATCAACTGAATGACTTTATAGTATCGGTAGTTTATGGTGTTTATATAACATTTCTTTCTTATAGCATCATCACAATGCCAACAGTGCCAACTAATAAGTATAACCAATATTTTTTAGAAATATAACCAGAGACGTAGGTACAAAATGATAATATTTTGGAGTACACCATTTATTAGTTGACTTCAAACCTCAAAAGAGTTGCTTATTATAAAATAAGTCGTCTTATAGGCGATCCTGAGTTGTCGAGATTCTTGGATAGATAGCTTGGAGCTTAGAGAAATGTCGCTGATCTAATGGCAGATGCTCTTCCTACTTATCCAGCAGAATTCCACCTAGAGCAGTATTTGTAAAACCTAATCGACAGACAGACGTGACACCAAGTTCGCCTCCAGACGCCCAGAACGTCAGTTTAGTCTCTACAACCTACAGAAGTTCAAGATGAATATCAACAGGCATCTTCACATGGCAGACACCACTCGAATTACTCGTGTGTTTAGTCTCTTGTGATTGCTGCTTTCCACCTGGTAACGTAGAGAGGCTTTCTGCGTATCTTCATGTTCAACGGTTCAGTTTGAACAGGTGCTAATTACAATTGGTGCCTGGTATTTCAAAGTATCATAGTTGATCTGGAATGTCATTGGTGTTCAGAAGAGAAAGAAACTCATCAGTGAATGTTATGAATGAAGATTTCTAGGTTCTACGTTAAAACATGTGAACAAGCATTACAGTTTGCCTAGTAACGTTAAAATGTTCAAGCTACAGTGTTTTATTGAATTTGATTTTTCAAGGCTATTGGTTGTTTTTACCTTTTATTTCAAGAATAATGATTAAGATGGAGAAAAAAATGTTTCGCTCGGAGACTAATCTTGTACTTTTCTATAGATTTCTTATCTGGAATTTTTCGTGGTAGGATTATATATAACAGGACATTTCCAAACTAACAAGTTCGTACGTGTTTCGCACCTTCAAATTTTATTTCACAGATGATTTTCTCCTGTTTTTTAGTGAGTTGTTTGTTATTATTTTTGATGATTTAAATCGATTAAATATCCCCGTACCCAGTGATTTCCAATATTTTCATCACAATCATAAGTTGGATGATGGAATTCTGATTATTTCGTGATATAGCCTGAAACTACGAAAGAAAAATTAATCGAAAATCGTGGAGCAAAGAATTGTATTGAAGAATGGAAGCAAAAAAAACTGGAATGAGAATTCGCTGCTAAAACATTTCGTGCTCCTAAGACGATGCTTAAAATACATGCACTCAATATGAAAAGAAAAACCTTCAATCATAACTCTGATTTAGGAAGATTTGAAAAATATTTTCAATAGAGATTGATCAGTAAAAATCATAGAGTTTTAAGAAATATGACGCTAGCTAAAAAAATGGTATCTGTCACCCTTTTAACAAGTACAAAAAACGTGTTTAACAAAAATAACTTGGAGGTATCCTGAAAAGAAATAAGGACATTTTCTTCCACGCTCTAGAATTAACTTCTGCTACAAGATCGTAAGCTTTTAATAAACCACAGTTAGCTAATTTTCTCAGTATTTAAGAAGTCTCAAAATTTGGAACTTCACTGAATATTCAATATGAATGAAAGCAAACTCATTAAAAGTCAAAAACCACGAAAAATTCTGTCTACCAAAAGCAGGAAACAAGTCCTGGAATAGGTTTGATTGTGCCATCGGTTTCTTCATTCCATCATTAATCATATTTTCTAGAAAGAACTTGAAGAACAAAAGTTGATGAAGCCTCCACCAGCATTCTTGAACTAGCACAAGAATCAGGATAGATGAACAAAGAGGTTGTGTGAAATGATTGAAATATTTGCAGGTGCATGCGAAATGTACCAAAAACGATTCGGTTCTACTTATTTTTGATGGGCACTCAATTCATAGAAGCATTACAAAGAAAATGGTGTTTACCACCACATTGCACATATAAAATGCAACACTTGGATGTTTGTATCTATGAACCACTAAAAACTTAGTTCCAAGTGGCTGTGAAATCATCAAGGGCGCGATGGAGAAGCCGCAACTGAATTCACGTAATGGTTTCAAACAGAAAGGCATCTCACAACTGAAGTCACCACCAATGCTGATATTGGAGTTATTGCTTCTAATGTAATGAAACTGAATTTAGAAACATGTTTAAAGCCAAATATAGTCAAGGTAGCTGGACCAGTGTACGATGACAGTGTGAGACCTGGTCCATCAAAGCAATTGATCAAAGGTTTGGTAAAATTTTCTAAAAACAGATCAAAGGATCCATCGGTAGACAAAAGGAATCATGATGGGAGATGATGAGGCTTAAGTAAATATTATCTCGAGAAACTGTTCGCGATTTAGATTCATTTTTTGACTGAGATGAAAGTTTTAATTAACTGTATACCACTCGAATAGCACTTCTGAGTTTTTTCACCATTAAAAATGTCAAACTTTGACTGCTTTGCTGCTAAATCTCAAAATTTTACTTGTAACTTTCGTAATTCCTATTTTTGAGCAAAATTTAATGACAATTTCTCTTATCAGAATGATAAATAAGTTGTTAAAGCTGATTATAAAGGATTAAAGAATACATTAAGAATTGAACTACCTTTCAATAAACTAATACGATCCCTTTTTTGCTTTGCTACCACTTCAACCGCATAGCCGCCCATGCTCAAAATGTGACGTCTTTTTTACGAGTTAATTCCACGCACTTTGAGGCCGATACTTTACTGAAATTCGACACGCGATCTCCTCCTCTGGAATCTCGATTTACGCTCTCCTGAAACGCGAAATACCATTCAATTCAGAATCTATTAAATAACCGGTAATATACGTTTTCTTAGTGTTTACTAATTGTTGGAATAGTTTAGACAGTTGAGGAAGATAACATTAACCCAGTTATCGATTCATTAGTTGAAATAACTTCGCGTTTAAAGATAATATGATAGGAATGGAATGGAAATACCTTCTGAGTTCAAAGACCCAATAAAAAGAACTGCTTATATACAACGCTTTACAAAATTTTATCTTTCCACGCCTTTTGTTTCTGTTAGATTTGTCAACAATGTTTTAACAAAAAGTAATGGTTCAAGCAAAAATACAACAATCTACATAGATGAATGAAGGCAATAGAAATGGAAACAACAAAGTCAAAAATGTTTACTAGTTATTTTGAGGCACTGCATTGAACTTGCAAGAGTAAAGTAAGCTGGGAAATGGGAGAAAACTCTAAAATTTTAAAACTTTTTGAAGAATCTGGGTGCCAAAACAGACATCGATCGAATTTTCTTGATCATAGATAATTCAAAATCTAACAACCTTTCGAAAAAAACGACAAGTTTTCGCTGTACGACTTATTTACGACCCAGCACTCACAAGGCGCTGAATATAAAAACGAAAAACCTTCTATCATATTCGAAAACGAAGGAACTATCATTTTTTTTGTTTTTTCATCCTATTTTTCAAGTTCTGTAAGTTTTCAAGTTAATGCGTCCCTCTACTAATATTATATTGCTTGTTTTTAATGTCACTTACCACCACACATAACTAAACATTATATATTACACTTATTGATATCATAACTTTCATTTGAAACATGTACTCAGAGTTTTTGGCCTAAATATAACGGATTAAAAATCAAAAAATTGATAATAAGATCCACGAAACACTTAATCGAGGAAACCATCTGAGAAATCACCTGGACAAGATTCCGGAAATGAGAAATGGCAACGGACTAGTATTGTGAAGGTTGTAACGAAGAAGAAGAGAGGATTAAGCATCTGCTCTGCACGTGGCCCGAGTTTTCTTAATTGATACCACCTTCGTCGAAACTTATATCGAGTCGTAAGGTTCGTTGGTAAGATGTCGAAGTGCTTGAGTTCCAACACGGAGATCGGAGGTTCGAATCCGCTATCACGTTAAAAAGATATGATAAAATTATAACAATGTAACAATTTTATATAAATATGGTTCGATATGGATATATGTCCTGAAATAAAGATATCCATATGTTATCGATGTAATTGCACAAAAAAATAATAAAATTGTACTTATGCAACCACCATATCATTGTGAATTGAACCCTATAGAATTGATTTGGGTTTCTGTTAAAAAGAGGCAACCAAAAATATTGATTTTCAACTAAAAGATGTAATGGATCTTATAATATAAGCATTGGAAAATGCGACGACATTCACCAGAAAAATTGTTCGTTTTGATCTAAGAACACTTAATAATTCAAGTTCCTATACTTCAGATATAATATGAGTCCTATGGGGACGATTCTCTATCTCGTGCGCGTGTTTTTGAGTGGTAGTGAGGGCAGAGAGAACACTGAAGATGACCAGCGCCCAGTTCGCCCTTTGACTGTTTCAATTCTGGAAACAGTGACCAAAATCTACCAAATTGTGCGTGTAGATCGTCCAATGATTGCTGAGGTTGTAAACGCCGATGAAGAAACGGTTAGAAAAATTTTACACAAGTAATTACGTGACAAAAGTCTATGCGAAGCTGGTGCCAAAAAATCTGACTCTTGACCAAAAGCTCTTACGTCAACGGGTCAGTTCAAATTTCCTTGAAAGATTAGAAAAAGATCTGCTCAAAAAGGTACTCGATTTGAGTCGATGGAAGTGGTAAAGTAAAAACGGCAGACTCCTGAAGGGCCTCATCAAAGAAGACTTCCAGCATTCGAATGTAAAATAATTTTTATAAAAAACCCTTTTTCGTAACAAGTCTCGTTATTTAATAGCCAAATCTCGTACTATTCTTATATTATTTCACTCAAAACAGAAACAACAAACATTTAAGAGTTCTCCTTTATAACCTTTCAGAGTTTCTCTTTATGTACTAGAAGTTTCTCCAATATTCCGATGCAATTTCTAATAAAGAACCACATAATAGTTGACGATATTCTTGTACGAGGATTGCTTCTTGGGTTTTGAGATAGAAAGATGCAAAAAAATATTTATTTTTTGGATATGACATTATTATTATTATAAATTCAAGCTAATCCGCTTCCACCGTGGTGATTAGCGGGGTGTATAACAATATATAACAATATACAATATTAGATTTTGTTTAGTAGATTAATGTCCTTTAGGAATCCCAACAATTTATCGACTGGGCAGTTTACACCTAAGAGTATATTTAAGTCTGTGGGTAGTCTATATTTTAGCCGGTACGTGTCGAACTTAGTGCAATTGATCAGGACATGTTTCACTGTTAAGTGTTCTTGACATGAATCACATATAGGAGCATTGTCATTATTGAAAAGATAAGTGTGCGTAAATTTGCAATGCCCTATTCTAAGTCTAGTAATAATCACTTGTGCTCTGCGTGTTATTTTTGGATACTTCCACAGTGTCACTGTTGATTTAAATTCGCGAAGTTTGTCTTGCGATCGCTGCCAGTCTTGTTGCCAGTGGTTGTGAACTTTTTCCCGAATAAGTGTTCTCACGTCACTCACCACGCACTTTGTTATGAGTTCAGCATTAACGTTTACGATTGCGTTACGCGCACATAGGTCCGCTTCTTCGTTGCTTCTGATGCCAATGTGGGCAGGAATCCAAATGAAATCGACAGATTTCTTGTCGTTCTGGATATTGTGAAGCAGTCATTTGATTGATAGTAATATTGGATGCTTGGGATAGAGATGTTTCAAGGAATGAATGGTACTTAAGGAATCAGTTAAAATTAGGGTTTTGGGATTTGGGAAGGAGGTAGTTACTTTGAGGGCATGAAAGATAGCATAGAGTTCTGCCGTAAATATGCTAGTGTGAGGGGAGAGTTTTATGCTGTAAGATTCAGTTGCGGTCGCTACTTCAGCGCCCACTCCTGCCTCCGATTTCGAAGCGTCCGTGTAGACTATGTTGAAGTCAATGTAGTTATGCAGTATCCTGTTGAGTTCTGTAAAGATTTCATGGCGATTTGTATCCCTATCAAACCCGGTCAAGTTAGTATGGCAGCGAGGGGTAGAGATTGTCCACGGAGCTGGATGTTCGACAGTGGATGGAAACATAGTTGGGAGCTCTAAGTTAAATTTCTGAAGAAGATCTCTAACTCTGGCATAGAATGGCTTAGATAGATGCGGTTTTTTATCAAAAAGATCTCTATATATGTTGTTGAATGTCTTATTGTAAACTGGTTTTCTAGCATTAGTGGATATAGCAGCCGCGTAGCTCAAGCTCAATATAGAGCGTCTGTAGCTTAATGATGGTTCACCAAGAAGACTTCGAATGCTGGTATTAGGGGATGTTGTAAACGAGCCTGAAGCTGTTTTTAATGCTGTATTGTGGATAACATCGAGTTTGCGAAGTACAGTTTTTCTGGCGGATGCATAAGCTATGGAGCCGTAGTCTATTTTAGACCTAATCAGCGTTTTATATATAAGTAGTAGCGTTGTTTGGTCCGATCCCCAATTTATATTTCCTAGACTTTTCATTATATTAAGCCGCTTCATACATGTTTGGACTAACTTCTCTATGTGATCTTTCCAGGTAAGCTTATGGTCAAAGATCATTCCTAGAAATTTTGCTGATGATTTAAAGTTGATATTTTGGTTATAAAGTTTCAATTTTGGGATAGTATATGAACGATTTCTGCTAAATACCACACCTGTTGTTTTGGTAACAGAAAACCTGAAGCCGGATTGACGTGACCATAATTCCAAATTTGTGATGAATTGTTGAATAAATAGAGATATTGTATTTATATTTTTTCCTTTTATGTAAACTACTAGGTCATCTGCGAAGACTCTTGCTTTCAGTGGTTTTTTCAGATTATAGAGTATGTTGTTGATGGCAATCAGAAATAAAGTAGGGCTGATAACTGAGCCTTGTGGGGTTCCATTTGCTTGGCGGTAAGCATCAGATAGTACGTCGTCAACCCGAACCTTGAATATTCTGTTGGCAAGGAAGTTGTTGATGAAAACTAGGCAATTTCCTGTGATATTCCATCTTCGTAGTTGCATCAGAATGTTTGGAGTCCAGCAGGTATCAAATGCTTTTGAGATATCGAAGAAAATGGCTACACATACCTGTCTGGTGGCAAAAGCCTCGTTGATCTCACTTTCCAAATCCACAATATTGTCAAGAGTTGAGCAGTTTGGTCTAAAACCAGTTTGTTCCTTGATTAAGAGGTTAGAAGTTTCGAGATGCCACATGAGTCTTTGGTTGACAATTTTCTCTAGCAGTTTTGCCATTGAGCAAGTTAGTGATATAGGTCTGTACGAGTTGGCTTCTTGTTTGGGCTTTTTAGATTTCAAAAATGGTAGAATAATAGCTTCAGACCATAAAGAAGGGAATACTTTATCTTCCCATATCTTGTTGAAAAGCTTCAGTAGATACCGTTTTGCTGAAGGTGGTAGATATTTGAGAAATATGACTGGAATATTGTCTGGACCTGGGCTCGAGTTTTTCATTTTTTCTAAGGAGCTGTCAAGTTCTTCTATAGTAATAGGAAGGTTTAAAGGGTTATCCAGTGTATCTTCAAAACTGATGGGAGTTTGTTCGATTTGAGCCTTGTAATTGAGAAAGTCGCGTGTGAAATTTGAAGTTGACGATTGTTCTTGGTAGGATTGGCCCAAAATATTGGCTATATCTATTGTGGATGAGTAGTAACGATCATTGTGTTTAATGCTACGGATAGTGCTTTTTGAACTATGTCCATTCATTTTTCTTATTTTGGTCCAGACTTGATTTATTGGAGTGGAGGAGTTTATTCCAGAAACATATTCCTGCCAAGATTTTTTCTTGGTTTGTTTGATCACAAGTTGTGCCTTTGCTTTGTATTTTTTCAACTCTACGCGATTTTGGAAAGTTTTGTGTTTCCTGTACTTGTTCAACGCTGCTTTTGCTTCCCTGATAGCTTTTTCGCAATCTTGATTCCACCAGGGGACTGGAGTATGGCCTTTTATATCTTTTGTTTGGCCAATGTGCTGGCTGGCACTATCCAAGATGATTTTATTGAAGTTCAATACACATTTCTGGACATCGTTGGTATTATCGCAGCTATCCATGTTTAGCTCAATCTGGTTACTGAAGGATGTCCAATCTGCAGAATTTATTCTCCATTTAGGTGAGAATTTTGGTGAACATTTTCCTGGAGAGGTGCAATTTTCGATAATAATTGGAAAGTGATCGCTTCCGTAGGAGTACGAGAGAGCCTCCCATGATAGATTGGCAGAAAGTGCTGGGTCGCAGAGACTTAAATCGATAGCAGAAGTTTCTCCGGTGGATATGTTGAACCTAGTATGGCTTCCATCATTCAGAAAATTCAGTGGAATGTCGGCAATGAGTTTCTCTAGTATGTGACCTCTTGAGTTTGTCGATTTACTGCCCCAGGTTATGTTATGTGCATTAAAATCTCCAATAATGATTCTTGGACTTGGTATCTGATTTAGTAAGTTTTCTAAGTCTTTGTATTCTATTGTGGAGTCGGGAGCAATGTATATATTACAGATGTAAGAGGTTTTATGGCTGGTGAGTTTTACTACAAGGGCTTCGATATCTGAGTTTACATGGAAGTGATCTGCTTGTAAAGATTTGCTTATTAAAGTTACCACTCCTCCACTAGCACGTTTGGTATTATTACGAGTTTTGGAGAAGAATTGAAATTGACTGTTTGAATAGCTGCTATCTGGTTTAAGATTGGATTTTTGAAGGCATATGATGTCCGGGGAGTATTCTTTAATAATAACTTGTAACATACCAAGTCGATGGTAGAAACCATCTATGTTCCATTGAAGAATTGAGTTGAATTTTGGACTAATTTGAGAGGGTTATGTGCGACAAATCAGTTGTTAGTAGATGAATCAGATTCAGAGTCAATTAAGTCTTGGCCAAGATGAGTAAATATCTTTTTTTTAAGTTTGGTGATTCTCATTTTTGTTGCCTTGTCATTTATATAGGGATATACTTCGGTTAACATAGTAGTAAGCGCAAGGAGGTCAGAAGTGAAATCTAGAGCTATATTTACAGGTTGGAGTGAGCCGGTTACATTATCTAGTAGAACAATTAATTGGTCGTAGTCCAGAATGAAAGGTGGCGAATGATTTTCGATGAACTCTTTGCAGGATATTGTTGATTGTTTCTTGCTCGATTTATTCTTTTTTAGTATTGGTTTTGGCTTAGGGAATAATTTTTCGAACGTTATGTTATCATCGCTATCGGGTGGGGGGGTGTCTTCCATAGGCCTTTTGTTTGTGATTTTGGGAATGTCTGTTGTATCCTTTTCTGCTTCCATATTCGTTGAAGTTGCGGGCGTCTCTTGACTAAGTGAAGAGTCTTCTGTTGTTGGATAAGAAGTCAATTTTTGTGTATTGATGTTATTTGTTGACGAAGATGGTGGAAGAGTTTGGATTGGGGTTGTAAGAAGAGTTTGGGAAGTCGAAAGCGGTTGAATATTTGATGTTGAACTATATGTATTAGGTTCTGATTGGCTGGAGCTATTGATACATTGTGAGGCTATATGACCATCAGCTTTGCATTTGTAGCATGTTAGTCCATCTTTTTGGAGGAATACTCGGTAGCTGGTTTGTTCGAATTCAATCAGTATGGAGTCTAGAAGCTGTTGCGTATAAGGGCTTACGTAAATCTGTCTTCTGAAGCTTAGGATGTGACTATACTCAGGTAATGTTGCACCGATTCTTAGAAACGTCATGGGAGAAACTGGATTTAGACCTAATTTTAATATTTCATCTGTTAGCAGTTGATGAGGGATGGTTGGACTTACATTGGAAAGTATGATTCTATCAGCAGGAGTTATGAGTCGACGAGCTACTAGTTTTTCGCCGTTGACGGTTATGGAGCCATAATTGTTCATGAAGTTGTCAACAACTGATTTGTTTGCCAAGTACATACAGACACGATTGTTCGAAAGCCTTGATGAAAAAATAATATTTTTTGGTTGAATGATTGATCCTAATGGGATAAGGTAATCCTGTAATTTGGCATTGTTGATAGCGGAAAAAACGATTGCTTGTTGTTTGCTTGGAAAAACAGCTTGGTTAACTGCTGATGAATAGCTTTTGATGACTGTTGTGGGAGTGTCTGACTGTGTATTATTGATTGAAGACATCATTAAAATTTGATTTTATTTGGCCGGAATTTGGAATACGTCCCTGGCCGCTATTTATAAATAGTAGCATGCAAAATTGGTTTGCTGCTTTTATAGGTGAGGTACTAATCGAATTGACTGTGTTTATGATGTGTAATTCACTAAGTTTAGATAACTTGGAGAACAATATAAGTAAGGTGAACTTACAGTTTCTGAAACTACTTTTCACTGGACAAAACTGTGTTAATGGTCCGCCACTGGTGAAAACCAGATTCTTTTACTATTCACAACACCGTAAAAACTGGTATATAATTAATTGCCCATCTAGACGAACGGTAAACAATCGATGTTCACTCGTTGGCAGCCCAAATAGGAATTCTATGACATTATTGTTTCCAAAATATTCTTCATTGAGTTCAACTCCTGCATGCGTTTAAGCCAATTGTCGAAGCATTTTTTTTTTCATTACGATAGAAGTACCTCCAAAATATGTGATTTGAATGCATCAACGTTGAGCTCGCAATTAATATTTGATCTGCGTGGCTAAGAAGAAATCAATGATTCTTCCTCTGCGATTGGTTTTACTGATTTTTTCGATCACAGCTAGCGAACAAATGCCGGTGTATCAATCAGAATTGAGCGTTCCACGATGTTATAATGGAACGTTGATCTTGAAAGACCTATACAGAAGATTTTTTCAGCATTTCTTTGCACCAATTAATATTGTAGCAAAGTGCGACCACAACTGAATTTGGAAACCAGTAAAACACGATGTCTCATCACCAAAAGTCGAAGCGAGTTGGTTCAACCCACGTCTGAAGTCATACTTAATCAACGCGAATTTTATTCATAAACCAAGATGGATGGTTCAACAATCTCTAAACAATTCAAGTAGCCCTCGTATGACAACAAATTCTGGATACGTACACCATCAAAAATGTCTAATTTCACGATGGCAATGTCGCATTTGACATATTCAAATCAGTGCTGCCATATCTCAAATCTCAAGTAGCGAGCCTGATTATTATTTGAATTTATCACATTTTCTATTCTGAATTTTAGTCGAATGTATCAAAAATTTGACATTATTGATACATTGATTATTGACAGTGTATAATTTTCTTCACCTCTGATGGCGATTCTTATGAAATCAAAATGCAATATGTGGATCGATACGAAGTTGAAATTAAAAAGTTGAATATAAAAATTTAATTATTATTTTTACGAGTAAGATACAGGGTATAATAAAATTCTTATCAGGTTCTTAACATACATCATAAAAATGATGATATAAAGCTAAACGTTACCAGCTAAGTGGAATGCAAAAAAAATTAATCGACGAGAATCTTTCGTAATAAACTTATCACTGCTCTTCCATATTTTACGTTTTAACCATTAAAGTTACAATGTATACCTAGGAAGATAAGCGGAAAGTATAAACGAAAATGTTCTTTTTTCAGTTTCGTATTATAACATAGAATCGTAAAAACGAGTTTCTCCTCTTTCTTTTTGTATATTTTTCCGACATTGGCGGTACGTGATACGAAATTTTTGATGATATTATGGAAATATAAGCATTCAAAATTCAATATAATGATATTAAAGCCGGTACCACACGATTTGTCTAATGCTTCCAACGTTGAATGATTGGACGCATCGTTTGGTCGTAGTGCGCATGTCATTCATGTTTCGCTTCTAATATTGGAAAGTGAACCGCGTCAAAGGAGTAGTCAACAGTAGAACGAAGCTGGAGCCAAAACGAACAGTTCTTGCTTTCTTGCTTGTTATTATATTATTATCCAGTTCATTTTAATAGAATTTATATCCATTGTATACTTTTTTTGCCACGTTTTCATTCCTTTAGGTAAGTTTCCAACGTTGGTTGAATATTGGACATATTGTGTAGATGCAACACGTTAGAACGCGAATGCTCGTGTAAAAGTTTAACGCATCGTATAGTACCGGCTTAATACAGTGCTATTCTAATGATCGTTTCTTAAGGAGGAACTCAATTATAACATAAAACTAAAGAAATGTTAATTTTTGTTGTCTAAACAGTAGTACATTAAATTTTCAATGCAAAACATCGTATTTCGTTTTAATATTTAATAATACAGTGAATATTTGCTTGTAATAAGCGAAATATTAGTCAGAAGTCTTCACGAAGAGGCGGCTGAATCTCGACTACCATCTACCCTAAATCTTAAAAAAATTAAATGTCATATCTGTCTAATTTACTGGTTTATAATCTTTTTTGGTTCCAAACTTGACATAAATTTTGAGATTCTAGTTTGCCAAGAATAAAACCATCTTCAGCTCAATATCCTGAAACATCTCTTCACTTGTCTCAATTTCTTCATCGGTCAATCTTGACAAGACTGGAGGTTTAATGCGTTCGGAATTATTCGAACTTCATAAATCGAGATGTTTGAAAATTAAGTAGAGATACTTCAAAACACATTTTCAGTAGTTCTGGATATAACCACCATAGTCCTCCTAAGCCCAATCTCCTTATTATCTATTCTAGAGTCAATTACCATTGCTAAAAAAATATTTTCTCAGTTGGAAAAACGCATTTCTTCAAATAACTGGATCAACGACTTCATACAAAGCCAAAAGAACTCCAAGCTTTTGAGAGGAATTTGTAGTAAGCAAATTTCACTGTAACTGTCACTGTCAAATGTCACATTCACAGTCACAGACCACTCTAAGGAAAACGCAAAGAATACGATCTACAAATTCACTCAATTTTCATAGATTTCCAGAAAGCTTACGATATTGTGATCAAAAACCATTTGTTCAGTATTATGAAGGATCTTAGAGCTTGTAAGTCTGATAAAATGAAGACAAAGGCAAATCAAACAATTTCAAAATGTTTCCAGACCAACGCAGAACTAGAATATGAAAATCCTTTATCCACTACGCTCTTCAATATAGTTTTGGAATAGATAGTGCAGAAAATCGGTTTGAACAAACCATGGACAATAAAAACAAGTACTGGCATACGCAGACGATGTATTAATCCGTTTAACATCGGAAAAAGAGCTTATTTTTGCTTCGTAAGACACTGTTTCAAGCAAAATAATTAGGTAAAAATATAATTTATACAACTGGTATGACTTCAATAAATATTTTCAGTGAAACGCCTATTCGATTACGAGTTTCCAATTATTTCAAAATCCTCATTCATAAAAATAATATCCATAAATGGAAATTCTTGAGAATCTCTATACTTCGATTTGTTTTTTAACTGTCAATTCACTGGAAAAATGAGCGTTTTTGATACAATTATTTGAATTTATCAGAAATTTTCAATTATTCATATTTTTTGTCCTTGGCACGCACCACTGGTTTACATTATTAAATTTGAAAATATTAGCAACGTTTTCGTGAACTTTTAATGATAAATTTCATAAGAAGATAATCAGTTTACGACCTTGTTTTCTTAGTGAATGCGAATAATATTCGGAACGTCCTAATTGGGACTGAAGGGAGATAATGTTAAAATACCCAGTCGTTTTGAATTTTTAAAAGCATTTCACAATTTTAAACTTGACGCGATGTCAAACGTTAAGTGGCTATTAGTTTTACGATTTAACTCCAAGATAGCTGCAATAATGAATAATTAAACAGCTGCACAAGAATTTAATCTAAAAAAATGTCCAATGGCTAAAATTGTATTAAGGATCTATTGATAAAACTTGCTCATAATTTTCTTGAACTTCTTTGTACTTGTTCCAAGGATTTTTCACTCTATTGATTCCATTTCTGATATCTAGAAGATTATCAAAACAAGCTTACATGGTTGCATGTTTCTTGAGCTGCGTAATAACAAGCGTTAGTTTTATAAAACACGTTTTTTATTTATAAAAAAGTTTATAATGTGATTTTGCTTCATTTTCTCTTACCAACTTACTAGCTTTCTTTTCTTTTCGATTCCAAGTAACTTTTGTGACCAATATCTAGACCAAAAAAAGCTTTGGATCTTAAGAGCGAGTTCGCAACTCTACTTGTGTTTTTGTTTGAGTTCATAGTGGTAAGCCCAAGCCTTATTCACAGTTAAAGAACAACTCTCAGTATTAAATATTGAACCATAGTGAATCAAGTGAAATTTATGGTGATTTTCTTTGGCAGATTTTCTAATATCTTCTCAATGTTGCTTTTTACACGTAAAATGCTCACAAAATTCCAGTTATCTTCAAATATGTCATTTCATTTCAAGGCTCCTACTTGATAAAATCTATTCTATCTACTCGTTTCTTCTTTAAAATTTTATTATATTAGATATAAGACTGAGACATATTTATGGTAAGTTAGGATTGTTGCAGCCCTCAACTGGATTCCCAGTTGTTGAAATCTTTCATTTAACTCCCAATCAGGCAGCTGAAAATTACTAAAGAAGGAACGAGTAGATAGAAGAGATTTTAATGAGAATAACTAAAATTTAAATTTATTATAGTTAAGTCTGAGACTTAGTTATGGTAATCTAGGATTGTTGCAGCCATCAACTGGATTCCCAGTGGTTGAAATCCTTCATTTAACTCCCAATATTTATATACATTAACTGAGACCGGACACCACTTCGTGAGGAAAAGTCTCCAGCCGGGAAAGTTTGACCCAAATTATGAATATCAAACTAAAAATAGAATCAAATGAAAATTTCAAGAAAATGATAGAATATTTAAATGTCTTCAACTTATATCTCTACAACAAATATATTTTCACTAAGGTGGACCCGGAATAAAGTAAATTAGATTAATGAAATGAAGCTGAGGATGTATGAGATCTGGAGAGTTCAAGAATTCAATCCGCAATTTTTAATAAACCAAGTGGTTTACAATAACCACGGGTAACGTTGCAATTAGCGTCAAATTCTTTTTTCTCCGTGGGAGATTGTCTAAACCTACAAGTTTGGAATATAATTTAAGTCATATTGCATGAAAGTTCTTTGGGGACGTAATTAAAATTAGTTCTACTCATTTTGAAGACTAATCCTAAATATTCAAACAATTAAATTCAAGACATCTCGCTAAATTCAGATACTCCCCTTTTGAGACAAAAGGTCGGCACGAATTCAGCCACAAGCTGTCTTTATTGACAATAAGTTGGTTTTATTACAAAAGCGGAAGCCGGAGGATCTTTGGAATATTTCCTTTTACTACTTCGGGACAATAGGAAAGAGTGAACTTGAGGATGATTAACTCTTGAAATATCAAAAATAATTCGCAATTTGCTTGAAGAAAATATTTTTTTCCACAAATACCTTAATTTGAAGAAAATAGAGAATACTACTAGTGATTTAACAAACATTATAATGTTATATAAAATTAATCACCAGGATGGCAATGAGAATAAAATGAAAATCTTAAACACGTGTTAAGGAATCATTTTTATCAACCGGTTAGTTTGGTAAACTAATATTTTCAACGAGATTTGACACTAAATTATCCAAAATTCCATTTCTTTTATTGAAATATATTTCAATATTTTGTAAACAATAATCGGGTTGAAGTGAACTACTTCATATCGTTAGAGGTTAGATACAATATTCTTCTTTTTCCTTTAACTTTGCCTTTGTTTATATGACTACACAGCTACGGGATATAAGAATGATTTCTATAAAATTTCAATTGAACAGTTAAAAACTTTGATTTCTGTGATGAATATAAATATTTTTTGTGTAGCAATACACACACACACACACACACACATATATATATATATATATATATATATATATATATATATATATATATATATATATATATATATATATATATATATTCAGTAATTGATGAATTGGAAAAGTTTTGTGCGAAAAATATAAACAATTTAAGAATTTGTAATATAAAATAAACTTTATATATAAGGGTTTTACAAAAAATATTCCAATATGTTGTGTTCAAATATCGGGTTCAAATGAACTACTTTATATCGTAAGAGGTTAGATACAATATTCTTCTTTTTCCTGTATATCCGCATTTGTTTATATGACTACACAGCTACCGGATATGAGATTGATTTTTAAAAAATTTCAAGTATATTTCTGTAATAAACATAACTATTTTTTGGGTAGCACTATATATTTTTTTGGTAATTGCTGAATTTAAAAAGGTTTGTGCGAGAAAAATTGTCATTTTAAGGATTTATAAAAGGAGTTGTAATTGTTTTACTTACTAATATGTCTGAAATTAATAAAAAAGTTTATATATAAGGGTTGTATAAAAAATATGTTATTTATAACGGAAAAATATTCATTCCCGCCTTCCTAATTAATCATATTGTGTACCCAGGGAACAAGTTAAGAATTTTTCTTTTTATCCAATATAAATTATTTTTGAGTTTGTATTCTCCGAATAATATATGAATTTGAAATTTTTTTTATTAATAACATGCTTTTTTGCTCACTTGTAGCAGATATTGTTGGAATTATATCCAGAGATTCTAGGTAAGTTTCTACAAAAATTTTTAGCTCCATTTCCTGATTTTCCTCTATTTTTTTCAATAATCAATTTTAAATATAAACAAAAAGTAACCACAACTAATCAGAATCCCCTTGTATACTTTAAATTGGTTTTCAAATTATCGATCTTCTTTTTTAAGATGGAAACGTCTCAAATGCAATAGTATTGTATATTTGAATAAGGTTATAATGTAAACTGAATTATGTGTGAATACTCTATTTGTAAACGTCCTCTGGAACTACACAGTATGAAAGGAAACCAACTTTCCGGTAGCTTTTATGAGATCAAAGGACACGGAAACGTAGCTCTAAGGTAAAATGAGAACAACTCGTAGTAGTTCATATTTCAAAAATATTACTAATGTAAAGATACCTTGTTTATATATAAAATAATTTTATTTAAAAAATGTTATTAATTTGTTGATGGATTGCGAAGAAAATATTGGAAATATGCAATAATTCACTATAGTCCAAGGTTTTCACCTCCGTTTTCATGAACCTGCATCGATTTGAATGAAATTTTGACAGCATGTAGGAAATACAAAAATTAAAACCTACCTTACGTTAATATGTGTTTTTGCCCTAGGGGTAAGTGCTACTCCAACTAGGGTATGAAAATTTTTATATTGAAAATTGCCAAGGAAATTTTAAGTAAAAAAGTTCATTGCCTTGTTTTTCAAAATGAATAGTTTTTGAGTTATGCACGATTAAAAATTTGAAAACCACGTTTTCAATCGATTTTTCATGAATAACTCCAATACTTTTGATTTTATCAGAAAAAATGTGAATAACAAATATAAAGATTATAAACAAAACGAAGATATTGATTTTCTTAAATTTGCTTCACGAATAATATAAATCGAGTTATGATCTATTGAAGGTTGAATGTTTTTATCGAACAAAAATTTTTTACAATTCAACGAGTAACGGAAAACGGTCAGCTTTTCGAGGTGATTGCACAGAACCTTTTGAAACTACTTTCAAAAAGCTCCAAAATGAGATTTAGTAGAAATCTCTAGCATAGAAACTAAGAAAGTTAAGGTAGAAATAAAATTTATTTATATTTTTTTTGTAGAAAAAAACTCGATATCACCCTTAGCAATGTTACCCAAATTTTAATAAAAACATAATCCAATAATGATTAACTTTATTAAGTACTAATAATGATTTCTGGAAGTGTGAACAATTTATAATGCATAGTTTCAAAAAAAAATGTTTAAATTTCTACAAATCTCTATTTGTTTTCAAAATTTCGGAAAAAATATGAGATATAAAAAAACTGATGTATATGGTATATTTTTTCAAATCAATAATTTTTGAGTTATGGGTGATTGGAAGTTAAATGTTTCTTTAAAAAAATCAAGTTTTCAATTGATTTTTCGTGGATAAGTCAAATACTTTTGATTTTATCAGAAAAAAAGTAAAGAATAAAAATAAAACAAAGAGATTGATTCTCTTAAATTTGCTTTACGCATAATATAAATTATAATCTATTGAAGGTTGAATGTTTTTATTAAACGAAAATTTTTTAAAATTCAAGGAGTATAAGAAAAATGGTCAGCTTTTCGAGGTAATTGCATAGAACCTTTTTCAAATTACTTTCAAAAAGCTTAAAAATTAGATTTAGTAGAAATCTCTAGGATAAAAACTGATAAAGTTAAGGTCGAAATAAAATTGATTTATATATTTTTCTTGTGAAAATAACTCGATTTCACCCTTAGCAATAGTACCCAAATTTCAAAAAAAAACAATATAGTCTAAAAATCATTATGGAAATTTTTAAAAATTTCTCAAAAACTATGAGATATACAAAATATTTGTATATCTGAGAATCAAAAAGTCAGTATTTTTTTTAAATATTTTGCTTTTTCGAAATTTTTAGTAACTTCTGAAACAACTGAGATTTGACCTTACAACGTTCCCAGGAGCCATATATCCCGCCAGGGCCATATAATCCGCCAGTGGAATGTATTACCTTAAAACTGTTTTCTATTTCTTTTGTTCGCTTTAGATTTAAGATGGGAAAGATTTGAAAAAACCTGCGCAAGCATTGATCTCAAGACCAACTTGAACAAGCAGTAGCAGCTATCAGAAGCGGAGAATCTCAAAGAAATGTATGTTCTAGATTCAAGGTACCAAGGCGCACGTTACGGTGATACGGTTCAAGGCTTGTCAGAAAAGAAACTGGGTCGTCCAAGCATGTTAAATCAGGAACAGGAGAGAAATTTTGTGCAACGGATTGAGCGATACTCTCAAATTGGATTGCCTCTCACTCCCAAACTTGTGCGACATCAAATGTTCCGATATTGTGATATCAACCACATTCCCAATAACTTTAATAAAGAAAAACTGCTTGCTGGAAAAGACTGGCTTGTTTTGTTTTTAAGAAGAAATGGCGATTTGTTCGTTTGCAAGGCACATCCTATAAATCCTGCCCGTACTCAGAAACTTAACAAGGCAGTTGTGAGCGACTACTTCACCAAGATAACCGAACTTGAGAGAAGTACGGCGATTTCATATGATTGCGCCCGAACACGCCGAAAATGTAACAATCGTAGCTTGTTGTGATGCTATGGGCAACTCCATTCCACCTATTCGAGGAAAACGCTTAAAACCAGAATTTTGCGATAATTTGCCTCGCGGAACTCTGGTAAAAATGGCACCTAAAGGCTCTATGACGACCCACCTCTTCAATAGCTTTCTAAATATTTTGCTCAGTATAAATCGAACGGGTCTACATTGCTTGTGTTTGATGGAGCTACAAGCCATTTAGATTTTACCATTGCTGAAACAGCAGAGTGACTTTATTTTGTTTGCCTTCAAATACAACGCACGAGTTCCAGCCATTGGATAAGGCTGTATTTCGCTCTTTTGAAACAAACTGGGATCAGGAAATTTTGAGATACTGGAAAATATTGTGAGCGGCTTTAGAGCTACAAGATTGTTCCCTCTAAATCCTTACGCAATACCTGATGCCGCATTCGCACTTCTACTTGTATAACGTTTTTTGGGTATTAAAATTTTTTGTTGAAGATATCAGCAAAGCTTTTTATCAATAATAATAATATCGAGCGCTCATATTTTCCTAAAAACACGCTCCCGTGGGAATGAGAAACAATTTGAGAAAAGAAAAATAATAAATTTAATGAGCATTATGTTCTGGAAACAGCTTCTTTTTTTTACTTTTTGCAGAAAATATACGGAAACTAAGAAACGTGAGTTTTTGTTCGTTACAAATAGGATGGTGTCCCAAGTGATTTAAACCCGTCAGTTTGGATTTCCTTCTCTGCCAAAACACTTTTCTTTTATCTGACTCCACCTTTAATATATTTATGGAGTTGTTCCTTTCTTTGAAAAATGTCTAACTTCTTTCTTTATTTGTAAATGGAGTCAATTTAGACAGTTTCGAATACTAAGAAACATTTCTCACGGAAACATCGCCGTATCTCAAGTTATTTTTTATAAAAGTTCACTTTCTAATAAGAATTAGAGCTATAGGGGAGGTGAATAAAGTTTCAGTTAGTACAAGTTAAAACTAGCAAATGCAGGCTGATTTATTTCTTAATCTTCAACTGTGAATGATTGCTTCGGCGTTTGTGATTGTAGTTTTTTATTCCGATTATACCAAATACCGTAAGACAGGACGCTCAAGATCAAATTTGTTACCACTTATGGTGGAGCTGCCATTACATGGATAAGTCCCAAGCAACCCATCGTGGCATTGGATACAACTGAAGCTGAATATGTAGCTGCAAGTGAAGGTGCGAAGTTATTGTGTTGTGTGGCTGAATAGGTACAAGATCCTCAACCAAATCAAGAAAACTACCTAGAAGATGGACAATTCGCAATTGACGTCCCAAGAAATACCAAATTGAAAAACTGAGGGAATTAATAAATTTTCAGCAACAATTTTTATATAAATTGAATACTGATGAATAATTGGGAAAATTTTCATCAATCATACTGTAGATCTGCTGAAAAAGTCTCCGTGGTGGCTCTGATCTTCTTCTTGGCAACCTTCTGCAGGCGAACTCCTTGTTCATGATCCACGTCCAGCTGTCGCATGTATAAGTTCCAAAATACTGCTTTATGGGATTATGTTGGACAGATAGGAAATGCTTCTACCGTCAAGGACCTTTTATAAGCTTCAAGGTCTCTGTCTAGGTTTCTGGTAAACTCTGGATAGTCTATAAGTCAAATTGCTCTTTTCCGTATTAAGTGTAGCATACGAGCCGAGCCGAGCTCCGAAAATGCAATATTCCAATATTGATAAATTTATCCCTTATGTGTTATTAAAAAGGGCTTCAGGCTTTTGAGAAGATGCCATAGATTCTTTAACGACGTGATTATGTCATCAACACCCAATAAGCGAATTCGTGGATCAGAAACACCATCGTTGACTGCAAATCTTTCGGAGATGTGTCCATCGATAAAGAACTGGATGGATTGGACTCTGAGCAAGCTACTAAGTTTGATTTTTTTGGAAGTTTGGCATGCCAGACTCTGACAAAAGTCTCCGATATGTTCAATACAATTAATTGAGATCTATAGCTTCAGTTCATCGGCAGGAAATACCCAGGTGATCTATATGATTTTCTACACTTGGGGTACACTTGGAGTACCAGCTTTAACTTTTATAGCAGAATATAGTTATTAATAACTAATCCTTTTTACTAATTTTTCAAATCTTGTTATGATTAGAATGAACGGATCAATATTTATTAACCTTGGAATACAATGAAAAGGGCTAAAACGGTTTATGAAAGGGTTAATTCCTTAGGGCAAAATATATTAACAAAGTTGCGTTAATTGAGTTTGGGAACTTTTCACAGCCTCATTATATATTTTCTGTTTTTTCCTTTTATTAGTCGTTAGGGAGAAATAATAAACGAAATATGGCGGCGATTTGAATTTGGAAAAATCTCATTGCTTTTGTAAAGTACTTGGAGATTCTTCGTTTGGAACTCGAATTGTAACTAATTTGATGAATCACTCTTTATACAGGTTTCAAAAAGAGTTTAGCCCGTCTCTAGGGAAAGTAGAAAACTGAAAAATAATCGTTATTTGTATTAAGATAAAGGGCGTTTAAGAATATTTTTCGAAACTACTCGCAACATTTTTATTAAATTGTATACGAAAATGTTTTGGAAGATGATACATCCGATGAATTTGGTTTTTTGTCTCATAGAGTCAGTGAAGTGTCGAAAAGTTGAGTCGAAATGTAGCCAGGACAGTGAAAGGATCGAACAACACTACGTGACAATCTATGTTCACCATGTTATATACTGTGGGTGAATAAATGTATTCATAAACATTTTCCCCCACAGTTCGTAACAAATAAGATTTAATCCAATATTTAAGTTTTTGAAGGTTGACCTTGAATATCATTTGATTCTCCACCAGAGGGAGTACTATCTGTGAAACTCGATTCTGTATATCATTTTCGAAACGTTTTTGTTTGAAAATCATGAAGTTACGAGAAATGCTAGTTTAGAAAAATGATAAAATCAATTATTATTAATTGGTATAGATTATGTGAATTAAATTTTTTTTGTTGCATAAATTAACTAAAAATTCATTTGAAAAATGTCATTTATTGATTAGTGTAGGCATTCAAGCTCAAAATGGTGTCAAACCTCCGAATTCTTTAATGCTCCGATTTCTCTCAAAATTTGGAATTGAACTCATTTTACCCTCCATATCAAGATCTACATGGTCGCAAGGTGTGCAAATTATTTTTAAGGGGTGAAAACCACTATCTTAACATATTGTATTATAGAAAATTTGTACATTTTGAAGTATTAACCCTTAAGAATCTTTAAAAACTATCCTTCTAATGAAGGAATATAGGAAAAAATCTTTTAACGATTTAAAACATGGCAATTCCATTTTTACTGTGAAAAATTCATAGCATTTTAACAAAATTCAATTGGTTAATGATTATTATTATTCAACCCTTAAAATATACCCCTTTGCAGAGAATAAAATAAAAAAAATAAATCTAATAATTACCAACTTTTAGATTTTGCATTCTTTTTGGTATTAAAGTTTCTTGTCTCTACTTAGTAAGTAATTTTCAATTGTCTATACCCTGTCAACTCTTGAGAACCACCCTTTCGATAAAAAATGAAAAAAAATAAATGACTGTTAATGTTTTTATTTTTTTTTATTTCGGTATTTTCCAAACATGAAGTGATTTTTCATTCTCTACACCCTGACACCCCTTGGTTCTCTCAAATGTACCTACAGGTAACTTATCATAAACAGAAAAAATCCGTGTGCCAAAATTTGAAACTTATTCATATTCTATATTCTATCCTAAAATTTTTATTTTTCATGTAACTCCATTAATTTTAAAGCTATCACAATAAAGGGTCAATGGGCTGTGGATAAACAATCCTCGCACTGTAGTGACAGATTAATTTAGTTATAACTTCGTCAATTTTTTTGCTAAAAAAAAATAAATAAAATAAAATAATATTAGTGCGCCAATTTAATTTATATCATATACTCAAACAATCGACATTTAAATTATGATTGGTTGTAGTAATAGAACAGGAACTCAAAAGGTGGTTTGTAAGATTTTTGATAATAAATACCCTGGTCAAACAATTCGAGGTCTACAGTTAGCAAAAACCAGGTAACGAGGAAAATCCGCATAAGACAACTCAGTTGTTCAGAAGTTGAATGAATATGAAAGCAGGGAGTTGATGATGGACAGAATGAAAGCAGATTTACAAGTCTTGAACTAAATATTTTTTTCTGATGAAGCTATGTTTCATTCAAACAGAACGGTTAAAAAACAGAATTTTAGATATTGGAGCAGAGAAAATCTTCATTGAATCAATATATTAATGGAGTAAACGTTTGAGTTGTTATCATTGACAATAAAATTATTGGCCCTTATTTTTTTGAAAGCACAGTTAATGGTGAGGTTTATCTAGATTTTTTGATCATCTTCTCAATACCTACATTACAAAGACTTGTTCCTGATGTTAATCATCCAATTGAGATCTATTTACCCAACGAGATGAGGCTCCACGAACTGTTTATTAAAAGAAGTGATAATGCTTCATAATTTTATTACTCTTTCATGCATAGAAATAGATCACATCAAGTTTCTTCAAAATCAACTTGTTACTCGGTTCGTAAATAATCCCATAACAAAAAAAATTACCCATTTATTGAATAAAAACTAACTATTTTCAAAAACTTGGCATTCAAGAGTATTGATTTCAAAACTTTGCTCTTCATTCGTAACAAAACAAATTAGTGAATATTAAATAAGAAATTATTTGATACTAAATACTTTTAAATGAAATAATGAAGTGAGATTACTTCTAATACACACTGAGGTGCTAAAATAATGAATGCAAATAAGAGATCCTGAAGCAGGTCAATTTTTGTACATAAAAACACACTTTCTGTCCCTTCAACGCCCTAAAGGTAATAATAACCTCTATAAAAACTTTAAACAGAGAGGGGTTTATAAGGGGTTTCAATTCTCTATTCAGTAATATAGCACTTTCTAAATGTTGAACGTAAATACTCAAGAAAAAACTAATTTTGTTCCAAACAGAATTAAGCATTGTTTCTACCGAAAGTTTTCGTTAAAAATAGAATCGAAAAACTACTGTTACAAATAGAAAAGTGTATCAAAACTTTTTTAATTATAATATTTAACAATATTCTTTTTCTCCGCAAGATATTCCAGAGAAATTTTTCATCAAAGTTAAAAGTGTATAAATTTAATCAAAGTTTTCCGCGTTCTTAACTTCGCTCCTTATCACTATTGAAAATATGTTGCAGGATTTCTGTTTTTCTTGAATACATTTTTCTATTTTGAAGAAGCATCCAAAACTAGCTTCTCAGAAACTTGAAACGACCAACTAATAATAGAATAAGAGTTGCCTATTTTTTATACCTTTTTGTTTCATATATAATTTATCATGAAGAATAGAAAGCGTTGTTGGGTTAGTTTCGTTGTGATACCTTTTAAGTCTTTTAGTTGTCTTTTCCCAAGTCTACAGATTCTTTAGAATTGAAGAATATTCTAGGCATCGCTAGCTTTGAAGCAAAACTTTCCACTAAGTCTCATACAATCATTTTATCTCGCTAGATAGTTTCATGGGAGGTTCTAAGGTCACATTTATCAAGAGTAGAATTTTAATAGTCTTTATCGAATAAACAAACATTTTGGACGACCTAGTTTAGATTAGCATTTAGATTAAACACTTCAAATCGCTTCCTCAACCACCGCTTAGTCAAGATCTGGCCCGTAGTGTTTAATTTTTATTCACTGATTTAAGAAAATGCTCGCCATTAAGAAATTCAGCTTAAATGAAGCAATTGCTGAAACTGGAGCCAATTTTGTGACAAAAGACATATTCTTGAAGGTTGATGAACAAAATTGATTTTTGGCTAAAAAAATGTGTTTTCATAGTTTTTTACACGACTTAGATTTCGCCTCCGCTAAATTGAATTTCCATCGTTTCAGCAATTTCATCTGAGTGTATTTTATACCTAAATCATCGGTATATTTCTTGGAAGCTTTAGTGCCTTTACCTTTATATCATTTCTTGTAGAGACGTCTCCTACAATCTACAGAAAGATGTTCAGCACAAACTGTAACTAGAACACGACTCCGCTAAATTGAACTTCCATCGTTTCAACAGTTTCATTTGAGTGTTTGGGCTAACTTCAACTAGAGCCACTATGTGGTGTTATAATGTAACTTACAACAACGACAATAACCGTCGGGGGAGTTTTTGAATTATAACTGCTTGTACTATTCCCTTCTTGTTCATATTATATCCTGATCTATATGTTTCCCGTTCAACGTGGATCATATTTGATTTGTAACCAATGAAAGCTGTTAAATGAATTGGTTTAGAGAGATCATTTTTTGGAAAAGCCTCTACTTTACCTCGATGTTTTTGTGACTGTTTCTTGGGCCTATGACTTGGCGCACTGAACTTTCTGTGAGAAATTACAAGTGAAAATGATTCAAGGTTATCATGAGTAAGGGATTTTAATTGCTTTTCAGCTGTCGGCTGAATCAAAACTCAATCGCTCAGTCGTGGGATTTCAGCATTCATGTAGATTTTGGCATGGGTTAATGCCATGACCCTATTTTTTATTTTTGTAGCTCAACGTATTCTTGAGAGGGATATTTATTGCAGGATCGAGTCCTGTCAGCCGTCGATTGACTTCAAACTTCTGAATCAATTGAACATTTGTTCATTTTGATTACGTTAACTCCATTTCTACATCAAGTACGTGATTTTTTTTTTATAAAAGTTGTTTCAAAAACCCTATAGGTGCGATTTTTCGGGGCTTCATGTGAAATTTCAAGACAATCCGTTGCCCCTATACAAACTAAGGTACGGATAGACTGATTTGTCTAGAAACACGCCAGGCAACATATTGGTCAGAGAGCTAAGAAGTATATGAGAGAAATTACGAGGCTTGTACATTAAGCAAGATACCTAACAAATTTTAACAACTAAAAACATGCTAATCGGCAGTGAATAATGATGTTTAGAAACCTTAGAAATGTCTATTTTTGGACCAATGCAGTTTCGTGGTGTACCATCTTCTTCATGTCTCCCATCGCGTCACGAAAGTTACTTAAAATCTCTTATTTCAGCTCTTCGTCGGTCGTGAAATGCATCCAACTGAGGAGTTTTCTCAATTCGGCAGTCACTAGAAACCGCTTCTACACGTTACCTGTTGCATTTTCAGAAGCCACTTTGCACTGCTGCTCCACTAAATAAGTGGATCAGGTTCTAGTAATGTATATTAAACGTTACCCCAGTGATACCAGCACCATACTCCATTAGTTCAAGACAGGTTTCACAACTCTTTGTAAAGCTTCAACCACTATGTTTATTTAGTTGAAATTTCTGAAGTTATCGTCTTCAGAGACTACATAATCCATTTCCCACTTCTAGTCATCATTTCTCCTGGTTCCACTTTGGGGTAGTAGGTATCTTTTTAATATCAATTGATGTGAACACCAAGAAATATCGACCTCTTTTAAGTATTCAATCGACGTTTCTTCCTGTAACTATATGAAGTATATCAATCCTTAAGGATTTTTTCAAAAATTTCATCTATTTCTTCAACGGCTGACAGACCAGGGGAAAATTCATCTTTCAAATGCAAATCGAACCAAATAATTCTCACATTGGATTTTGATGAGCACACATCACCTTAAATAATACAGAATTCTCACCATAGAATTTCGGAAATAATCAAACAAAAATATCTGGATAAGGGCGTTCTAGTATTCAAGTATTTTAGTAATATTTGAAAAAGTGACCATTTTGTACTATAAACTGTGAATTACTCAAGTACTACCTAAAAAATAATTTAAAATTACAAAACTATGATGCAATTGTATCAATTCTATCACAATTCATCGTCAAAATGATGAATATTATGCGAATGATCACCGTAATCCTTTGCTTCACTACCAACAAATGTGTCATGATCAAGGATTTCCTCAAAACTCAGTACATCATCGTGATTATAATCACTGTGAGCAAATAAATGATCAATTTTCTCTTGAGCTATTTCATAATAACTAGGTACTAACTTTCCATCTTTATTCTTATCCAAGAAATCATCAAATTAAGCTTTTTCTGCAACTGAATCATCTTTACTAATATCATTTCCTCTTGTTCCTACATATTCTTGGAAATTGATGGCGTCATCTTCATCCTTATCTTTGTCTTTCAAAGTTTGTTCTATAGATGTTGGGTGAGAAAATGATACCCATTCACTAGCATCAAGAACACCGTCGTTATTGATATCTCTTGCTTTCCACATATTTTTATCATCTTGAATCAAATGTTCATTTTCACTCACAATTTCAATAGTATTTTCGGAACTGTCTAGCCCATATGTATCAGCTAAATATTTTTCCCAAGTGACTATATCATCGTTATTTTCATCTGCATCTTCCAGCCTATCTTTGACTTCTTCATCTGAAAGTATTTTAAAAGAACGAATAATCCAATTATCATCATTAAGATCCATTTTCTTAGAATAGAATAATGGCTAATCGTCTTTTCGATTCTTCCGTGGATAAAAGATCAAATTCTTCAGCTTCTTTGTGACTACCTAATTTAGCTTCATGATCAAATATATCTCCTTCATATTTCCTTTATTTTATTACATATTATATATATATATATATATATATATATATATATATATATAATTAGATAACAAGTAAGTAAGGAAGAACTGAATTTTTTTTCCTGTACTGCCTTTTCTTAAACTATTTTTCCTTTTTCCAGCGCGATTTATTTTTCAATTTTGCTACTGAGATTTTCCTTATCAGGCTTTGTGGGGCTTTGTCCCAGCTTGAACAACTATCAACAATTGTTTCTTATTGGTTGCTGTTCAAGCTTTTTCATATATTGAGGTAAATACTGTCATTAATTACGTATATAATGTATTTTTATGTCTTGGTCTATGTTTTTCCAGATATTGTCTGTACCTAAACTAAACTGACCTTTTTCTTTCATGTATCTGCTTTTGTTCATTTTTAGTGGTTCTAAGCTTCAATATCCGATATTTCTCTTCAATTTATGGCTTTTGTCTTCTATAATTATATCATCCTATTCATGAAAAGTATAAATTGAGGTGAGCTGAGGCTGTTTCTTTGCTTTAGCCGTCAGATACTATATTATATGAGTTTGTTATTTCATCAAAATTTTATTAAAATCTTCGGAAAAATGATCACTTCTAATATATTCAGAATGTTCCGTTTGATCTACCAATTTGGGTTTCGAAGCTTGATTTAAATCGTACTATGCAAGATTTAAATAAGATGCAAACATATTTAAAAGGAAAGTACTCATTTCAAGAGTTTCTTGTTTATAGTCTACTGACGGAAAATTTACATTGTAAGAGTATTACAAGCCGCCTTTGGCAAAAAGTTGAGGATAATAACATTTGAATCTCGAGGGTCTCATTGATAATTATTATAAGAGGAAAGGAAACGTTAAGGGCAAGTTCAAAGGGCACTCAAGTGCCTTTGGATGCATGTCAAAACTCTACTGGAAGTAAATTTGCAATTATAAGGAGCTATTCACCTGACTGAACTGTGTTATAAGACAAAATGATAAGTCATTAACAATTAATAAAACTGCATTAACTCGCACTTCTTAAAAATTGAGGATTTCATCATAATTAAATAAAATAATATCATAAATATACTTTATCAATCATAGTTTCATATAATGTCAATAATCAGAATTATTGAATGATATATAGGGAGTATAGCAAATTTTCCAGGTTTTGTTTTCAATATAAGAGGGTAGTTCATAAAATATGGTTCTAGCGGAGCTGTAGGTGAGATCTAGACAGTGTGTAATACCACCAACTGTTCTAGAAATTTCAACTAAATCAAGATAGTGATTGAAGCTTCACAAGGGGTTGTGAAACCGTTCTTGAATGAATGGTTTATAGTACATCATGGTTACTATTTCAAATATTACTAAACTTCATAGATTCTAGAACGCCCTTATATTTTGCTCAATTATTGTCGAAATTCTTCAGTGAGAATTTTGTATTATTTTATCAAAAATAACTCATAAAAAAAACCAATGTCAGAATTATTTGGTTCGATTTGTATTTGAAAGATGAATTTTTCCCTGGTCTATCGACCGTTGAAGAAATAGATGAAATTGTTGAAAAAATCCTTAAGGATTGATATACTTCATATAGTTACAGGAAGAAACGTCGATTGAATACTTAAAAGATATTTAAAAGATACCTACTACCCCAAACTGAAACCAGAAGAAATCCGGTCAAAAAATTATGACTAGAGGTGGGAAATGAATTATGTAGTCTCTGAAGACGAAAACTTGGTTATCGAAACGAGCATCAGGCAGTGTAATTGTGAGTGTTGGGGTGGTGGTAGTCTAATTAGTGTATAATACCACCAACGGTTCCAAAAAATTTAAATAAATAAAGAGAGTGGTTGAAGCTTTACAAAGAGTTGTGAAACTTGAACTAATAGAGTATGGTGTTGGTCTCACTGGGGTAACGTTTATTATGCATTACTCGAACCTGATCTACTTATTTAGTTTATCTACTGTCAATAATTGATGTAATTTAAGCAGGTGATGCAAAAAAAATGAAATTAATATATTGGAAAGGCGTTGTATTTTACGCAAACATCTTCAGCGATTCGACCGAGTTTTTGTATGCAAAAACAATGTAATTTGGGCCTTACTTCGTCGAGTTATCATTTATTTGGATCTCGATGATATGATACTTCTGAAAAAATGTTACTTCAATTTTTGTCTTCAAATCCTAAAAATTATACCAGAAGTTTGGCCACCAGCTGAGAGTTTGAAGGAAAAAATATTATTTTTTTGACAACTAGCTTTTACTCTTGGCTTTGAGAATTATACAGCCGCTCAGTTCATTACGATTATCATGTTTTTAATATACGAGGGTGGTCCATAAAACAAGGATCTGTTAGGAACGCTGCTAGGTGAGATTTGGCGAGACTGGCGTCTAGCTGCGGACCCTGTCTATCAATTCACATCCTGGCAAACTGTGTACAACATTCAATCTTATCTTGGTAGCCATGAAAGATGGCGCTTCAATTCGATTCTCACACCAGGAACAAATTACTCTATGTCATACGCTTTTTGTTCTTCCGTTGGACGTGCAGACTTCCATGAGAAACAGCGTACTAGCTGGCCAACTTATTCGGACGAAGTGAATGCAAAGCTGGAAGAAGCATTACCGAGAAATGGAGGATCGGGACCTCAGCAGTGCAAAGTGGGTTCTGAAAATGCAACAGGCAACGTGTGGAAGTGACCACCATATCTTTTTTGAATTGAGATAACACTTTGATGGGATGCATTTCACTAGAATTTGGCAGGAAATTGATCTCAATTGTGATTGTGATGTGATGTCGATTGTGAGTTTTTTACCTCATCTCATATAATTTACTTTATTATCCCAAAATGCAAAGATATCATACAAAATATTAAATACATAATAAAAAACCGTAGTACCTACAAACTATTAACCAAATTTCAAATTAGGATGTGATAAACGTCATTAACAAAATAATTGATCTCGGCTACCAATAGCTTGACTTGCTAAGGAACTGATCCTGCTTTTGATGCAAAATAATTTTTAAATGCACGGAAATTTATAGTATTGAAGAAAAATTTATCACGGATGTCATACCCCGAAATTTTCAATAGAAATTCAAAATATTGAAGATTTATCGAAGTTTGGAGAATATTCTAATTTATGTATCTACACGAATGTGTTGAGTATGAATAGTTATTTGGAAAGTAAATGTTTTTATAAGCGCCGCAAATACCACAAACAAAAAAAAATATCATCGGTTTATTCAAATCCTGTTGTTTTAAAATGTTTACTTTTAAGTCGAGTGCTTTCCCCATTTATCGATGATATAGGATAATCGGATTTTTCTCTGCATTTTTCGTTTATCCTTATAATTTACAAAAACATCAGACTTTCCCTTATTCATTTAATATATGAAAATATTTGGTTCTATTTTCAAATGACAACTGAAAATTGATCATCGTTGTCTATACTCAAGAAACTTTTACACAGCAACTGAAAATGATTCTGTATCATGAACCAATAAAAGAAATTGAAGTCCAAATAACAACAAAACTATTAAGCTGTCGTTCTACATTCACAAGATAGTCCAATTTTTATAAGGGGTTGATTTCGAAAAATCGACAAATGCAGTATATTATAACGTGAAAACTTGTCTTTTGGCTCAAGTATTGAAATCTGGTGTTACAAAAATTGATTTTTTTACATTTTTTGCAAATATCTCGTTTTATATGGGCTTAACACCATTTTTATTTATTAACAACATTGTAGAGAACTCAATTAATTCTCTGCAACTTTTGTATTCAACATTTTTATATATCTTGAACTGTGTTCGAAATAGAGCGCGCGGTCAGAGAATTATTTGAGATCATAATTCATTGTTATATTGATAATTATTATTTTTTATTAATTTTAGATCAATTTTAATCTAACAATTCATGAAATTTATCAAAACTATTAAGGGACATACTTTATTAAATTGTAATTATATTTTCATTTATACTAACAGCATTTCAAATAGTGAATAATTCAGTTCATATTATTTACAATCTTTGAACTTACTGCAGCATTTTAAGAAGAAAACTGTCCGATTAAGAGATTATTTGAGATTAGAATGCAAACTTTATTAGAAATTTATAATGCTCCGATATATGTGGATAATATCGAATATTCACCAACGAGTCGAGCAGCTCACTAATATTTCAATAGAGTTTATTATCAAATTGAAACTTGGTTAGGGAATGATTTAGAACCGTAAGAATGGGATTGGAGAAATCGTATCGAATCCCTATTATTTTACTACCTGCAGCAGCTGAAGCGAGGTTACAGTTGTCTTTAGCTTGCGGTCAGTGTAATGGACAAGCTTGTCCCAATGCTGCACCATATAAGACCGATATTAATGACGATAGAACCTTTGACCCAGAAATCATGAATGATTCGGAGACAAATTACTTCGAAGACAGTTATGAAGAGGAAATTAAAATTCTGCAGCGCGAGAAGATGACGACGATGATGAAGAATGAGAAGAAAAAGAAGATGGAGAAGAAGAAGAGAATTGAAATAATAATGATGATAATAATAAATCTATGATGTTCAATAAAAGCATGAATTGAAAATCTTTATTTATATAGAAAGTCATATGGATTAGACAGGTATTTTCCTCAATAATTCCAATAATTATATGTAACCAGGAAAAAATTATTAAGAAGTTATTAAAAGAAAAAGTTATTAAAAAATGATAATTATAAATTAAGTGATTGTAACCCAACCTGAGCTAATATAACCTAACCTAACCTAGCCTAACCTAACCTAACCTAACCTAACCTAACCTAACCTAATCTAACCTAACCTAACCTAACCTAACCTAACCTTACCTAACCTAACATAACTTAACCTAACCTCATCTTAATATTAGTGGTTTTTGATCGGGACTAACAGTTGACCTCAAATAATTCTCTGACCACGCGCTTTACACCCTATATCTCGAAAACGGTTCAAGGTATGTGAAAATGTATAATACAAAAGTTGTAGAGAATTAATTGAGTTTTCTACAATGTTGTTAATAAATACAAATAGAGTTAAACCCATAGAAAACGAGATATTTGCAAAACATGTAGAAAGAATCGAACCTTTGAAACCCGACTTCAAAACTTGCGACAATCCAATTATATGTGAGTTTGAGAATAGTTTTAGGATGCCAAAAGACAAGTTTTTACGTGGTAATATACTGGGTGTGTCGATTTTTCGGGATATTCACCAAATTTGGCCTTGGATGAGTTACCCAATGCGAGATGTACACGGCTGTCAATCATATCTTAGGAACGGATTATATTATAGCTCTAGGGACAAAAATGGCCCCGAGAAACACGTTAGGATTATTTTCAGAATTTTTAATCTACGACTAGAGGGCGTATTCGAAAACATAGAATTGAAAAAGCAATATTTTTATTCTCATACAATGAGATAATTTATATAATAATGGAATTCTTGAACAAAATCTGCGCTTTTCTATTTCACGATTTTCACCCTATCTTTTCAAATAATAGAGAGGGGGGAAGTGGGAGCCTTGTTATGAGAAAATGCCTGTTTTGTTCATCTTATTTTCATCAATTTCATGTTGTTTTAAAAAGTTATTTATATTTTCATTTTCAATAAGTTTCGAGGCAATTAAAAGGAAGATTCTAATTCTTACAGTAGTCGTAGTCCGGTCCTTATTGATTTCGCAGCTTTCTGTACATACAGTTTTTATATAATAAAGAAAAATCGTGATTATCTATTCTAAAAAACTGTTTTATGTAACTCCAGTAAATATCGTATTTTTTTTTTCAAATACTGTGTTCCACAATTTTCTTTATCCTCATTCGATAAGCGTACCATCAGTTTCGTTACCAACGTAAAACTCGAAAATTCCCTTTATAAATGTATTGAAAATGGCGTCATAAATTCTTCTCTACTCTCTACCTCCGCAATCTGCTATCGGTCTCCAGAAATATATGTATTTGTCCTCGGGATACTGGATGCAGAGTGGAACTGGGTTTATTAGACTGTGACGAAAATCGATCCGTAGAATTTCGATGTAAAAAGTTTCATGAGATATTCGATTCTGGAAACTCCTCATACAATATGAAGATTCATGAGTTAATATTCAATTTTAGCTTGAAAAAGAGAAAACGATAAGCATCTTTTACTTATACCAAACAATTTTGAAAATAAAATACATTTCAACAATAGCAGGAAAAGAAATGTAGAAGAAAAGTACATGTCTCTTCCTTAGAAAAGAATTTCCTAGAGTAGAGAAAGTTCTGGTTCCAGTTCGAGATGATCAGGATTAGCCTAAACTAAGTCAAAGCACCTTTTGGAAACTATTAGGAGAAATAGTTAATCACTGGAAAAGCAATCCAGAAACTCTATAAATAAAAAGAAATGATATTTTAATAAGAAACTAGAGAGCTAGAATCTCCCGAAATTGGTAACCCTTTTCCCTTGACTCTCGACGATGAAGAAATAACTATTGATGAAGACTTTTTATTAATTTTTAGCACGCTGGAGAGTCACTAGCAAAGGTCCAAACCTGCAGATCCAGTAGAACTTGATCAGGTACGATATAGTGTTCACGCAATATTTATTGCAAGTGATAAAATACGCGGACGAATCTTGCTATTCCTGCTCGAGGGATGCATTAAAATCTTTCTTTCCGGATACTTTCTTGCCCAATCCTTCAAACTACAAGCAAGTTCGTGGTACCTAGATAGACATAGGATCGAGTTTTCACCACTTCTTGCGAGGTTGGAGAGTCACTAGTCAAGTTCTAAACCTGCAGATAACTTGCAGGATCCAATAGAACCTGATCTGGCATAGTATAGTGCCCATACAATATTTATTGCAAGTGATGAAATACGCGGACGAATCTTGCTTTTTCTGCTCAAGGTGTGCATCAATATCTATCTTTCTGGATACTTTCTTGCCCAATCCTTCAAACTCCAAGTAAGCTCGTGGTACGTAGCTAGACAAAGGATTGAGTTTTCAGAACTTCTTGCGAGGTTGATCTGTCAGCTCCTCGAGAAGAGTTTAAACGAATTCCTTAAAATTTCTTTTGTCTATCAGTACAATTCGATCTCAAGAACAGATTATGTGAAACCTGTGATATTTCACATCCGAAAAGAGTGCCAGAAGATGAAGACGATTATCAACTCACTGTAAATATTTGCAGTTTATCTCCTGGTTACCATTCTGTTTTGAATTTATAAGAAGTACTAACATTAGTGAGTTTTCAATAAGTGACAAATGGGAAGCTGCTCAAAGTTATCACTTATAATTTAGAGATGATTGCAGGGAACAAAATAATAAAAACATATTATATTGAGTGTCTGAAGTATTTGAGATAGGTTTCACGTTAATTGTACATTCTCATTAGACACAATTAAGTTAAAAACGAAGAAACAGAAACTGTTTAGGAAACTACTATCATTGGTGAGTATTTTGGATGTGATCTCAATCTGAATTTGCACAATAAACAAACCGTTTCTGAAGGCTACGACAAATTTGTTCAATTGTAGATTAAGAAATATTAGAATTTCCTCTTTCTAATTGCTCATCGTAAATCATATTTGATTTTAAGTTTACTGCATAATAGTAATTTACTTCGTTACACCATAAAGTCAAATATAATTTTTTTTATTTTGCTTCTAAGATTATTTCCACTAACTACTACTAACCTAACCCAACCGAACTTGGTACGTGAACCTCTATACATTCTAGTATAGTTTTTATTCCTAGAATAATAACATTTAATGGGATTTTTTTCGTTAGTTCTTAAGGTCCCTAATTTTTAATTAACTGACTAAATTCTGCGTGTGCCTAGCCTTATAAAGTAGAAAAATCAATGTTTGTACCATTTACCTATATAATGAGTATTTTTTCAACTTTGTCAAAAATTACACATTTCTACCTTGAGTTGTTTGGGAGTTAGGTTAAGGCTGACATTTTTAATAAATAAATAAATGAATACGTTGACCAAATTCTAATCTCAATACAAATTTCTTTTCTCTTTGGACATTTCGTCAACTACATGTTGTATAAGATGATGAATATTTTCGAATCCAATTGGACTTGTTCTCTTAAAGGACCAATGAATAAGCTAGAATCTACTAATGTGTCAGTTATGACATCAATTCACACGTTAACCGAAAACTGTAAACAACTCTCTCGAATTGCATGGGAAATTTCTTCTGTACACACGTTAGTCGATGTTGATGATCTACAACATTTCTACCTACAGATTCCTTCTTCAGGAAGCAGTCGTTGAACCATTTGAATATGATATGGATACAGATGATTTCTTGTAAGACTCTACTCATTTTTATTGACTTACTTATGCTTATTGCAGGGTTTATAATAACAGCTTCAATAATAGAAGTAACAAAAGCTGTACCAAAGCTAACACAATAGTTTTTTTCTTCTTAATGTACGGTATCAAGTCCCCTTAGACGTAGGCTATCAGCATGGCAAAACTCTCTCTATCTTGAGCTAGTCTAAATAACTGTCCTGCTTCTCTTATCCCAGTCCATTCTCTAAAATTCTTCAGCCAAGAGGCTTGTTTCCTTCCAATTTCTTCAACTCAACTCATCATAATCAACTGGAGGAAATTAATCCGACAACCACGCATTATGCGTCTCAAATAAGCTGCTCACGATAATTCTTCTTCATCTATGATTATTTCTCCTTTTGAATCCATTAAGGTATGAGGAGGCTTCTTGTTGTATAGACCAGCTATTTCTCTGACTTTTTTAAACATTTTGAACGTGTCATGTTTGTCTTGTTGTATAATAGAAGAAAGATGTATAATAATGAAAATGGGTTTGAAAAAACAAGAAACGGTTAACGCCAATCTTAATTTGAAAATTTCGTAGAGTTGCTACATTTTTATTTAGTACAGTTGCTACAATGAATTATCATTTGTAATCATTTTTAATCAACACGCATTAACATTTAGATGAGTTTTTACTTTCTAAACAAATTATCAAAAATAACAAATATTTCTAAATTTCTAAAAATTCACTATTGTAAAATACATAATTGATTCTACCTTTAGAGATAATATGATTTGACATTAAGATGTAATTGAATATATAATATTCAATATAATATATGTGATGGGAATTCTTTTCAATTAAAATACTCAAAATCCATATTTTTTGTTTATACAAAGTGAATTTTAAGTATGGAACGGCTCGTACGATTTTTATAACAACTGAAGACAAATCTTCAAATGTTTCTGTAATGTTAGAAGTACATCCACATTTGTAATGTAGAAAAACTACGAATTTTAGAAAACTTTACTTTACTATTAATTCGTTCTCTTTCAGATAACCGATCCATTGTGACTTTCAATAAATTTCGACAATAATAATTTATTAAAACGTCAAATTTGTTATTGCAGATTAAAGCAGATGCTCAAAATGTTGTCCATACAACAAGCCATGCGATGTTTAAAACTTTATAATTCATTTTACAACATCCCTGACTGCTCAATTTTTATATCTCTGAAGTAATTCTAAATTTTAATTACTGAATATTGGCAGGTTTTGTTTTATAAACAATGTTTTTCAAGTAACCCCAAGGTAAAAAGTCTAAAGGATTCATGTCGGGTGATCACGAGGGCTATTAGATTAAACCACGCCTTCCAATCCATCTTGTGGGAAATAGACGTTACCATCTTGTGGTAGCCAAATATTGTCGTTTGGGATACTATTATTGTCTGAAAATTTCTAATAATGAAGTTTTTTCCAAATGTAATTGGAAATACTTACTTGTATTTGGAAATATCCGAGCCAACTCGGTCTTCATCACCCACCTTGAATATATTTTGATTTACATGCGCGTCGAGCACTTACATAACCGCGATGAATTTGGAATAATTGCCAGAATAAAATGATTACGTGGTATAGAATATCTCACTACAAAATGGGCTGATGTGGCTCTGGAGATCAGTGCATCAAAAACGGCCTCAGGTTATTCACGTATTTAAAGTTATACGAGCGGGAAATCAAGCGCAGAAGGGCGTGTAGATATTTTATTGGTGCATGATTGTATCCAAATGCAGTTTCGACAATTACCGGCAAACGGAATTTCGTTTAATTCCGTAACTCAGGGGCAGAATACGGTGCTAACATTATTATCTAAAACGATGGTACACGTACGTGGTTTATAGGGGTCGGACAACTACTACAAGGCAACACTTAGTCCATTAGAATGTTTCAATTTTAATACCTTTACCTTGCGTTATTCTGGGGACGGAATTTTTTTTTTTCTATGTGTTGGGGAGTCAAGGAAAGCTTAACCCCAAGTTTGTGGGGTTCCACAGCTTGTCCCCCAGTCGCCATTTTATTGAAGGGGTGAGTACTATTATCCCTACAAAAAATTAGTGCCTAGATAAATTGTGGCAAATCGCTTAGACTACAATTTTGTCTATGACACTTTGCCATTAACGAAGATACTGCATTATACTTTCCTTTTAAAAGGTAACACCACGACCCAAAGGATCTATTGTGTCTAATATGTTAAAAGCACTTCAATCTTGTCAAAGCACTCGTAGAAGCTGTAGGATTCATCTTGTACGCCAAACGTACAGAACTTTACAAAATGGCGGAATTGATGTGTGTAAAAACAAATGACAACACCATACTATTTATCTATTCATCTACTTCCGGCAAAAATCATTTCGTTTTTACTTGACATTTAACATGACGATTGATTAATGGTATTACATTAAATTATTATTATTCAATATCCGAATAGTAAAAGAGAGCTAATGAGTTGATTAGTTTGAAAATAATCATTTACTAGTTAGTCCATTGAAATGTTAGAATGGACCTTGTATTTTTCTGAGGACGCAATTTCATTCTACAGATGTATAATGAGGGTAAGGAAAGCTTAATCCCAAATTTGTGGGATTTCACAGCTTGTCCCCCAGCCGCCATCTTAAATAAAGGGGTAAGAAGCTATTTTTGACGATATCTCGCGAACTGTTATTTCTAGAAAAAATTTGTTACGACATAAATTGTGGCAAATTGCTTTGCCTACAATTTTATTGATGACACTTTTTGCCATTAACCGCGAATTTAAAAAGTTACGAGCAAAAAAGTGCAAAAATTTATTTTTTCGCTCAATAACTCTTTATTTTTCAATTTTCCAATAAAATTACCCCAAAACAATATTGATATAATAAAATTTCCCCAAAACAATATTGATATAATAAAATTTCGTCCTCAAAAAAACGCAAGGTCCATTGTAACATTTCAATGGACTAACTCGTAAATGAGAAAGATTCGAATGTAAAATACTCTTCCAATCGACTCTTTTTACAATTTATTTTCAAACTAATCAACTCATTGGCTCTCTTCTACTGTTTGAATATTGAATAATAACAACAATTTATTGTAATAACATTAATCAATCGTCATGTCAAATGTCAAGTCAAAACGAAATGATTTTTTGTCGAAAGTAGATGGTGTGTAAATACTATGGCGTTGTCATTTGTTATTACACACATTAATTCCGCCATTTTATAAAGTTCTGTACGTTTGGCGTACAAGATTAATCCTACAGTTTCTACGAGTGCTTTGAATGAAGTGCTTTTAACATATTAGACCCAATAGATCCTTTGGGTCGTGGTGTTACCTTTTAAAAGGAAAGTATAATGCAGTATCTTCTTCTATTTCTTAAAACGTGATTTTGTGACAAAGGAAATACATTTTTAAGTACAATGTGTAAGACTCCTGCCTCAAGAATCCCATTAAAACCACACCTCTGCTTTCACCTTTTTAAACCTTTAGGACCTCGAACATTTTACTTAAAAATTTCAGGTAGTCAAATATTACTGTTGCTACTAAAATTTCCAGATATACAAATATATATATAGTTGGATATGATTTCTAAAATTTCGTTCTTTTCTATGCGTTTGATCCATTTTTTCCATTCCGATTGATGTAGCTGCAAAACATGTGATTCGAACGCTTCTTCAGGTGTAGAAAAACGTTGAACTCGCAAGTCGAATGCGCTGAAAGAGCCATCAATTCCATATTTCAAATTTGAGAGCTCGCATTGTCGTGGTGGAGAATGATTCGGATTCTACAATCTTCTCGAACACTTCAGGTAAACAAATACTGGTGTATCATTCAGAACTGATCAATCCACATGGCGATATTCCGAATTATTTGGAAAAAACAGTTGACCATATAATTTATAGTGTTCAGTCTGCAAACAGTTGGATTTGGTTCGTCTAGAAAGACCCATACAATCGATTGTTGTTTGGTTTGGGTTCATATGCATATATTTATGATTCGTCGCTTATCACGATCTTATAAATTATCTTTAGAGTCCCTTCATGAGCGATTATGCTGCATCCAGCGCTAAAAAATCTTTTCTACAGCCAAATGTTCATACAACAACATAGCAATCATATGAGATTTAGAATTTTTTATCTACTTTATATTCACTGGTAACTTCTTTCCATTTTTTTATTATTGTGCTCAAAAAAATTCCAATTATCTCCATGAGTTTCCTTTCGTCGTAAAACATTATACAAAATTTGTTTAAAGCGTGGAAAAACGATACAAGTAAGTTCTGAAACATCCATATCCATAGAGAAATTCATTCCCTTGTTCCCTGTTAAACCACTCAGGTAAGTTTTGAATGGACTTAAGCTGTGCATTCTCTAGTTTCTACCTTTCTGTATGTAGATTACAGTTTGCTGTAGGTTCTTACAACCTCTATGCTTCATTTCCAGATTGGAGCTGCGTAGAAGATGGTTAAGTAGGCAGCTGAACACAGTACTCTTCTTCTTGCCTTTGATCCTGCTGCATTTGAAATCAGTCTTGATAACGCACCAATGAGCTATGATGTCTTCTCGATGGTTACTTTAGCGCTTGTTAGAATTGGTGGTAGAATTTTCTGGCGTTCATCCAAGAGCCTGGTTTTCATATCATGTTTCTCTTCGTCAAGTGCAATAACGATCAAGGTCAGATCTTCAACATTATGAAGATAGAATTATTCTATCTTGAAGCTATCGTATTATCGTTATAACACATTCTAGAGAGTATGGCTCCGAATCAATTCCTGCGACATTTCACTATGTAAAATCTTGATATGAATATTTTGGCAGTTGTCCAGTCTAATATGTGTTGGTTCCAGATAACTATGTATTAGTTGGGAAGCTAGAAGGCTAATTTCCATTCTTTCTAACTCGTTTAGGTGCGATGCGATGTCGATATCTACAGTAATCGTGTATTATTTTCATTTCGCCTACTGCAACTATTAATGATTTTCCTTTTATAAAGAACTTTCTACTTCAACTCATCGGCCATGAATCCGTAGTTTAATAGTCGAGTCCTCAGGGGATGCATCGAAAAATAATACCAAATTCATGAGCGATGCAATGAGATCAGTTCTTGTACATGTTTTATATCAGTTGACTTATTATAAATGTTGATGGTAAAACCAAAAAAAATATCTCACCAATCAAAAATGTTGTGATTAACGAAGCTTTAGAATGAATAATCATCAGTCGAATCGAGCACAGGCGTAAAAAAATATTTGTACCCTTTCAAAATAGAAAACTCGATTCGGGAAACGTGACGTTTTTCAAACTCTCATTTTGTTAGTTTTATCGAAAAAGCGAAGTTGTAAATTTTAAGTGTGTCGTGAAATGGTTGCGATTCGGGAAAGCGAAAACTTGGTGGATTCCCTTAGGCGAGGAGTGAGAAATATCGGGAACATGATTCCGGTTAAGTGGCATTCAAAAACTGCATGCTTTTCATACCTCGCCTCTGGCGAATTAAAAGTCCGAAATGGATGTGATAAATCCGAAACAAACCAGTTTTTTTTTGTATAGCTTATAACTACTTATAAAGTACGCTGGAAAATCAGAGAGAATTATATATTAAATTCGTTATATAATGAGAAGGAGAAAGATGATTTCAAGAATCCATTCTGCATATAATATTAATAATAACAGAATTACATTTGACAGAAACTTATTGAGCAAAGAGCATCATCAATATTCGAATATAACAAACGTATTTTAAATTTTAGAAAGCGTACAATTCATCGTCATAAAAAGTAATTTAATGTTGAATCAATAAAGTGAAACACGATTCTAAGAATATGTACAATTATAGTTGATTATTATGATATTATATTATACAAATGGGACAACCAGGAAACTTGTAGGGTTAAATGTTTTTAAGCTAATCACCAAAGAAGAAATGAAAAATATTTTTCAAAGCTACTGGTTGCTTGAAGACATAAATGTTAGAGAACTCTTTTCACTTTTTTCGACGGATTCTCATTGTTGGTGATTTTACCCCGACAGGACTCCTGTTAGTATTCGTAGGTTGTGGTTAGTCAGCTTTTTTTCTCTGGTGATAGTTTCCAGAAGAGTTTTTGCCTGTCTCTGCCTCTGTTGGTTGTCCCAATATTGGGTTTTACAGTACTTACAGCTGATCTGTTAATCACACATGATCTGCTCAGTCTAACGTCTTCAGGTGTTTGTTAAGGCCCAATAAAACTCCTGTTAGTATTTGTAAATTGTTTTTAGTCAGGTTGATAATTTTAGCAGATCTTCTCTCTGGTTATAGTTTCTCAGAAGAGTCTAGCTTCACTTGTCTCAGCCTCTGTTGTTTGTCCAAATATATGGTTTTGCTACCATCTATCTTCTTTCTCAGTAGCTGATACAACTAAAGTGTTCAGGTCCCATGGAGGAGTTTTCTGATCCCGATTTAGCGAGTTTACCAGCTATTCCTCTTCCCTCCACTTCGATGTGCTTTGTTAATTAGCTAGTTCAATTTTTCTAGGCGATTCCAAACGATTTTGGATTTTATGATATTGGAACTTAGAGCTCTAATGGCTGCTTAACTTGATGATGATCTGCTGTTTGTGATATTTGGACACATTTTTCAGTTGCATAAATCTCTGCTTGAAAAGTGATTGGTGAATTGCATAGGCTGTCAAAGTGCTTAGTTCTGGACCCGTGAACTTCTATTGCAGTTTTAGATCTGTCCATATACCATTTAATGGCATTTCTTGTAAGGTGTCATGACCCCATTTATTTCAACAGCTTAATATTGAGGTAGACTTTTTCTCAAAACTAAACTTTTTCGATTTATCAACCCGAGGCTCGTTTCAGATTTGGTCATTATTTAGAGACGGTATTTCTTTGGTGAATAAGTGATGTTTTATCTAGAATAACTTCTAGTGCAGCTGTTAGGCATGATTTTATGGCACCGGCTGCACATATGTAAGCCAATCTTTCCAGATATTGTTCCTCGTGGTATTCAAACTAGTTTTAGTACCCCAAAACACTGCCCCATATGTGATGATTTCTCTCACAGTAGTAAAAATCTTTATTATACTAATTGAGGGTTGATTTGATTTTGTTAAAAATCTGTGAGACTCTTTTCAATGAATCAATTTTGTGGATGAATATTCCTTTTCATCGAAAGTCTAGAAAAGTTTATTGTTTTTTTTATAATGTGATTAATATTTCAACTTCTTTCAATTATTTTTCTTCAATCAATTTAATCGTATTTCCAGACCATAAAACGCTTACGTGGGATGAGAATATTGTGCAGCAATAAAGACAAAACGTCACTAACAAATATTTTCTATTTACTAGTTTCATTATACAAAATTTATTCAACAGACGAAGAGAAAAAACTGAATTTCAATAAGGTTTCTATTGAATATACCGAAAAGAAAAAATACAGAAAATGTGAATTCAATAGAAATTATGTTATTTGTGAGCATTCTATAAAAAGATCAGCAGAATATCAAATGGAATGGTCAACTAGGGCCCCGGAGCAGGGATTTAGCAGTGATTTTGACGAGTCCCTTGGAAGTGCTTCAGTAGAAGGTCAATCATCTCCCTTGTTTGAGACAGGAGTTATTGGTATTTATGGATATTTCGCTGTAGTTAGAGAAAATATTGGAGACAAATATTTTATAGGTGAAAGAATAACTGAGATGGAATATTATTTGTCGTAGTGGGTTATCATTCCAAAATTGGAACAATCGATATAATTTATTGTGTGTGTGTGTTTGAAATTTGAATTATTCTCTATCAAAGTACTGACTATGTTGAGCAAATACTCTAATTTAAACATTTGTAGAAAGCTTATTTCGTATTTGGTTTTTCACTTATAGTTATCAGAAATAGTATCAACATCTTCATGTCAACACATTTTATATTTCGGAAAAGAGTAATAAGTTCTATGGTGCTGAATCTGGTAAATGAAGTAAGTGTTAGAGACTCCGAAAGACTTTGATGCCAAAAATAAAAACGTGACACGGTGCATTGTTAATTGGAGTTTGATGTTTACGCGTGAGAGATTTTAAGACATTAAATTGTCTTAACTGAATGTTAAGACGTGTTCCAAGATCTACGTTCCCAATGAATCACTAGATACAAACAACTCAGATCGCCTTAAACACTTAAAACACAAGATGATTGGGGAAGCAGAAGATAAAATAGATCCAGCCGAAATAATTGCTGCTACAGTTGGAATCTTAGGTTCATTGTCATACTTGTTCGCTAATTTGACACCATTTCTTCCGATTTTTTGTCTTTTTTCCATCGGGTAACCCTACTTCAATAACCATTTCGACTTTGGTTAATAACGTTAATCATCCTGCTGTTTTAACAGCCTTCAGTACTACTTCTGGTTTTTCTTTTAAAACATACTCTAGCTTCTTGTTCCTTCAAGCCATTTCTGCCTAAGGGATGGTTCTTCTAAAGCTTTCCCCATAATCCCCATAACCCTTCCAACACCATTTTCCAGCTTTCTTCTCATACTAGGAGTTATTGGTAACTTCTCTTTAAGATTAGGAGTTGGTGGTGAAAAGGTTCACTAATTCGAAGTGCAATTCGTAATTTTAGCCATGACAAACTTCTAAGTAAGACTAATAGAAAAAACCTCTTCTGTATTTTTTGAATAGGGTTGCTATTTCACAATTCCTCCCATCAACTCATCAAGCAATGATTCGCTTTTTTGAAGATGGTAGATGGAAAAAATTTCTTGGCTATCTCAAGCAGGTCCTTTGCAATCTTTGCTTTTGGTAGTTTTTTCGTTCCTGGTTACTGGGGACTCAACTACCATCCATAGCTGAAGACTCATTTTACTTGCCAATAAGGCCTCGAAAATGTACATTTTAAATGAGGAATTTTCAAAAAAATTTCATTTCAAATGTCAAATCTAATACTGTCATCATAAATTTTGATAATTTCAATGGTAAACGTACTCAGAGTGCTATTTGAGTCGTTTACAGATACTTGAAACATCCATATTGGTCAGAAAATGGAACATTTTCTTCCGATGAATTTTTTCTTTCCCATACTGACGTTCATATGTTTTTCCAATGTTTAATAGTAAATGTTGCAGCTTCTTATACGAATGTAGCAGTTCCAAATGCAAATTGAAGCGAACTGATATGAACGATGATTTTCAAATTATCATCGAATGAAGTATTAACTGATAAATTTCGATTCGAAAACGAGAAAATAACAAAATACTTGACATTCCATTTCTCTAATTACTTTGTTACTCTAAATGTTCAACATATTGCGAAATTGTGTGGAAACGTAATCAGATAAACGCAAACAGTGAGTTCATAGATAATTAAGCGTATCGTAATGAAATCTGAGGAAAATATGGACCATGAAAAGAAACAACGTAAAAGGGTTCAGCCCTCTTTGTATTACGCTATGTTCGAATTCACGCTGAGAATTCAGCATACGCAGGATGGGTAATGTAATTTTAGCTAGCTAGTTGTCGACAGAGTTGTCAGATCTTTTGTAAGAAGGATGAATAAACCTTAACCCAGTTCGTCCTACCGAAACGATTTAGTTTCAATCAAGAATTGTGAATAACCCATAGATATAAATGGAAGAATGAGTTTTGACGAATGCGCATTCAAAATTTCTCCAACGACATGGAGAACTGTCAATCGAATATTTCCTACTTTGATTAGTGGGGATTTGGAGTGAATTTGTGAACAAATCTCGTGCGCCTGGTGCTTTGAATACCTTTGAGTACCCAGAAGTTCTACTAAATGCATTGAGGAGGAAATAGACAAATCTATATGTAGGAAATATAATTTCTAATCTAAGAACCAATCTAGAAATTATGAAAATGATATTTGGTATCATAGGTATATACAGGGTGTCCCACGATTAGTTCAAACTATCTGTATATGGCAAAATACTATAGTACAGACATTAAAGCAAAATGTTCAGTGAAATAAAAGCTAAATTTTAGTTCCAAAAAATTCTTTCGTTGATCCAATAGTTTTTGAGATATTTTCAAAATATAACGTTTTTTTAAATCGAAAAAAAAATTTCACTTTGAACAACTTTTTTCAAAATATACGTGTTCCAAACCATTCAAACTTTTGGAACGTGTTGTTAGGGCTTAACAAAGATAATTTCAATTTTGCCGCACATGGTGTCAAATTTACCGACATTTTTTCTTAAATTCGAGTTACTTAAATTATTTTCGTCATAACTCGCTTAATTTTCATGCCAGACGGTTTCATAGAAACTCATTTCAAAGGTCTGAAAATTACTTGTTTGTTTATCAAAATTTTTATGAAAAATTGATCGTTTTTCCGTTATTTGAGCTCAAACCTCTGCATAAATTTACGAAAAAGAAAAAATTGGGTTTCAGTGACTGAATATTATTTAAAAAATTTAATTTAAACTGACTAGTTTCTTTGTTTTTTATAAACTTCAATTTTGATAGAAAATAGTTTTTTCCAAAAAAGCGTAATTTTCGAGTTTCTAGTGGAAAAATGTTGAAAAACGTGTTTTTTTTTAATTCTCAATTGCGAATAACTCAGAAATTATTGAGTTAAATAAAAAACTTCATAATATATTTCTGCATAAAATCAATTCTCTATCGATTTCCGGTGTTATTTTGAAATTTGAAATTTCCACCCCCGAGTAAGGGTGACATTCATCCCTGGAGTAGAAGCATAAGAATCCATTAAGGTCTTTAAAAGTCGACTGTAACTTTGTTATTTTAAATAGAACAAACTGTATATCAATACATTTTTGAAATAAACGTAGAATTTTAGTATATTTTGTCTGAAAACTTTTTTCGAAAAATGCATACTTTTTGAGTTATTAATTTTTTTGTAAAAAATTTGACCGTTGCAGACCCTTATAAATTATTTTTTTACGAAGATACCCTTAAAGATATGGAAATGGTTTCTATTCGGTTGCTTTTAGTAACATCAGATGTATTCGAATGTATGTTGAAAAATTTTTCATTTTATACAGGGTGTGTATAAAAAGTACTCAAAGTTTAACTTCATTAAATATCAAATTTCTTAATTTTTTTTTAATTGAATAACCTAGCTTTTTCTATTTTAATGCATTCAGAGGTGAAAAATGAGGCAAATTTTCTGTAAATTTCTAGAGATGCTGGTATGGTCTGAATTTTATTTTGATCCGTTAACTTTTGCTCCAAATGAACCGTATAGCTTCAAATTGTTAAGGATTCTTTTAACAGTATTCGAGTTTGGTCGTGGTCTATCTGGATACCTTGTAGCAAATAAAGTACATGTTTTTCAGCCCTGAATGCTTCAAAAACTTTTTATACATACCCTGTATGAAATGAAAAATTTTTCAAAATAAATTCAAATACGTCTGACCTAGTTAAAGGCAACTGAATAAAAATCATATCATTTCATATCTTCAAGGGTATCTACGTAAAAAAATAATTTATAAGGGTATTTAATACATTTTTTTTTCATTGTTCTTCATAATTCCATTTTGTTTCAGGATCACTCAAAATACCAAACACTGTTAGGGATATCCCAGAAAACAGAAATAGCTCTGAATGGAAAGTTTAATTGAACATTACCTTGAATCAAGTATCAAGGTTATCAATCACAAGGTATTGCTGATGAAAATAACTGTTAGAACGTACACTAACATAGAAATTTTCAATTTTTGTAAGAAGTATGCAGAGAAAATTCGGGAGCTCATTGTTAGGAGGAAATTTACCAAATTAATATTTTTTAATCGTCAATATACAGATTTTTCGGAATATTTGTAGTATTTATTTCTAAAAGTCACCACCCACTAACCATTCAACAAATGAAATTTGTTAATTTGTCATTGTTTCTTGATGAAAAAAATACTGTTCAATCTCAGCAATAGCTCAAAAAGTGCTCAATCAAAAAGAACCATTGCTGAATTCAAACGTGGTCGTTCAGACGTCGATGATGGTGAACGTTCTTGGTTGTCCTTTTGACATGGTTAATCCATCAAAAAAGTCCACGAATTGGTTATATCTAATCGTAAATTGAAATGAGATAGCATTTGTGTAAAGATATGAGAAGGCTATAGTTACATATACATTTTACCAAGAGAAACCTCCTTTCAAAGTGGACGTCATGTTTATTTACACTCGATCGAAAAGAACAACGTGTTCATGATTCAGAGCAGTGTTTGACCATGTTTACACGATTTTTTGCTTAGTGATGTGATAATTATTTAAAAATGGTTCTATCACTTCACTCATCTCAAAAACCTGTTGGTGAAAACATCAGGTACATTGATAATAAATATTATAACTCTATACCAACTATTGTGAGACTTTTCCAATTCAATTTCAGAACGAATATATCATATTAATAATATAAATCTAATTCGAACGGAATGAAAAACGACTACAACTTTGTCTAATAATTTTTTTTTACCCCTGTAGAAATTCCAATTATATTTGAATGATCTCTTTGTTTGCGAGTGGAAAATGGCGGTCGCGATGTTTCAACATATTAAGAAGTTTGCGTACCCTGATAATAATGATCTTTTTTCACATTCTCCATCTTTAATTTTTCCAAATATTCTTTGCACAGCTTTGGAGAATGCTTGGAACCGTCGTCATGCTGGAAAACTTTCCTGCCGAGCAGGCGCTGGCCAGAACATACATAATGTTCCTTTAATATTTTTTATAGCCTCTTTCTTTCAAATCCTTCCAATTTTTAGTAGTTACCCAGTCACCCTTGCCCCAAAATATCCCCAAATCATCACCGAGCCCCCGACGTGTTTTACACTTACGATTTTGCATCTAATATCTACAAATTCCTTTGGATCTAATCTCAGATTTTATTTTGAGAATAAAAAAAAAATTATCATCTCAGAAGAATCATTCAAAATACTCGGTGGCTAATTGACTGGATCTCTTTCACATACACATATATACAAGTTTTTTTGATTACTATTAACACTATTAATCAGATGTCGTTCCATTTAAATGATTGGTTGAAAATTTGTAGTTAATCTTTGCACTCATTTGATTTGGCAACATCGATCGCTTAAAGAATAAGAAACACTGAATAGTCAGTGTGAAACGGAGGTTAATTGCAAGACACAATTAGTCACACAGAATGCACAGCCTACTAATGACGGGATCGTTTATTTAATGTCGCATGCTGTCAAAAGATGATACTTCAAAGCAGAGAAAGAGCCCTCTCTAAATTTAACTAATACCGAACGAAGCCCAAGTAAATACGGGTCCCAAATATGCAGCTCCAATATATGCAGAAACTGTTTTTACTAGGAATTTCTACTTTTGTGAGTTTTTTTTGAAAATAAATCTAAAGTTTGTCATCTGAAATGCGAGTAACGTTATAAAAAAGTCTGCATAATATACAGAATCACCTTTTACTCTATGCCATAGTTTTTCGCGTTGATCAACAGTTTCTGAAACTGAAAGTAAACTTCTTACCATTAGTCTCTGAAAATGATAACTTAGTTATCGAAACGCGCATTGTGTGAACAGTGTATTCAGTATAATCGATTATATATTAATTACCAGTGAATTTATGAAGTCTTCTATTAGTTATATTCGCATGAATTGAATTTGCTTTTAACAAAGATCCTTATAACGAAAAACAAAGATTAAGTGATCATTTTTTTTGTATCATATAGTCAACAAAACCATGAAAATATAGGAGAAATATCCCTTTTTTTAAATTACAATCTATCAACAAAATTTGATTGCAATTCTAGGTGTACTCGATCATTAATTTCTTTACGTGATATAAACAAGATTCAAATGAACCGCGTAATCTTGTATAAGCACGCATGCGCTGAAATGATAATTGAAACATGATGAAAAATTAATTATCAAGAATAAAACGATCCAACCGACTTTCAATGCCATCTCTGTTACTGTTTTTCTGATAAATTTTTCGAAATATTTCTCCAGTTAATCAATTCGTTAGGCATAAAGAAACAAATATTTCGTTTGGAGGATTTGACAGACATTTCCTCAATATTTTGTTCAGATCATAAGGATTATGCAGATATGTTTGTAAATATTAGTTTTAACATATGCATCTTTCATAGGTATTATTAATAAAATTTTTAAGGGCAAAGATCAACAATATAAAGACTATGATGTTGTGATGATTATGGCATATGTTAAATATGGGGAAAGCTGCAAGAAAGACAACGGTAATCATTCATTAACCATGGTTATAAAATCAGTTCTTTATATACCATTGTATGTACCATGTACAAACAGAAACATTTATTAAACACGCTAACATCTCACCGTTGACAGTCCTAAGCATGCTAAGGTGTGAAGGAAAATTTTTTGTTTGTGGATATAGTTATAAAATGTCAAAAACAAAATAAAAATCATAATAATCATCCTGTGCTTCAATATTCCATGTACCTATATCTTATATAAACCATTTAACTATAATTTTTAGATGGTCGGACCTGGTTGCCACATAAATTGTAAATGAAACGAAAATATTTCACAAAACACTTCATTTAAACAGCATTTTAATTTCAGGTATTTATTTTTTCTTGTAAACAACAATATTTGAATTTGAAATGTTAGCAAAATGAAAGTATTTTGCATAATACTTTTGTTTCATTCACAATTTGATGCGACAATTACCTTCGGGCATTTAAAATTATTCGAGTTATTTTCAAATTTCCCGCGAAATTAGCATGGATATGAATCTTAGATCAAATCTTTGATTATATAAATCTTTTTTCTTGGTAGGGAGCCAGGCCAAGAGATATCGCTAGGATCGAAATTTGTCGTCAAATTTTTATACAGAGTGGCAGATCTATCGAGTATATAATCTTTGGATTGAACAAACAGATTGAGTAGAATAATAAAACAATAACTCATAATTAGTTACCTCAAGAGCTGGGTTTGATCGAACAATCAAGAACAAACGATTTAGCAAAAAAAAGTAAAAAAATATTATTTGTCCAAGCCAACTCAAGAGAGCTATTACTCACTATCATTATCATCAAGCTGAACCCGCTGGTATCACAACAACTCACCTGGAAAAGAAAAACACGATTAATATAACTTGAAATTATACAATTCCATCATTTACAAGGAAAACTTTGGACAAGCAAATCCACAAGGTTATTTGGAGTACACAAGTTGAAACAGTACTTCAAAGTTACCTAAAGTGAATAGTTAGAGAAGTGACAGGTTTCTTCATCGGACACCATCTCTAGACTATAGACATCACGAGCGATTTGAATTGCAGCCAGTGCGCGAAGGAGGAAAAAACTAAAGACTACATCATCTGTGAGTGCCTAGCACTTACACATGCGAGATTTAAACACTTGGTTGAATCTCACAGTTTGTCTAAGGAAGTCCAAAGTTTCAAAACAAAATGTCTGATTAGTTTTTCGGAAGACATCAGCCTGGTTTCTCTAAATCGATCGTTCAGGATATCGTGCAATCACTTCTGTTGACCGTATATCCTGAAGTTTGGCTCTGATTCCTTTGTGTCATTTTTCGCAACCCTATTTTCCAATCAAAAGTTCATTTCACAGTAACTAGGTTTCCAGCAGCTGCCTACTTGTCAAGAATTTTGGAAAGTACCTCGTTATAGCTTATTACCACTTTTGTTATTATCATGCTATTTTCAGGTGATTCACGATTTCCCTTCCACATGCAACTCTATTGCATACTTTTTATGATATTATATACAGTCTTCGGATTACACGACTTCTGGATACTTAGTTTCTTTGAAAATGCGTACCATTTTATCATGGAAATCGAGATTTATTTATCCTTTATAATAGATTTTTCATCCGATTCTTCTACAGGAAAATTTATTTCTACCGAAATCCGTTTCCTTGATCACAGAATCTTCTACTTATTTCCTGCAGGATAGTTGTATATATGTACAATTCTTTAACTTCCTAATGATGTTCTCCCATAACGAGAGAGCGCCTTTCAAGGCTACTTCCTTTATAAAAAATTCTATAGGGTGAAGGATAAGGATTGCTCCTAGTGCTGCTTCTGCAGTACTTCTCATGGTTCCGATGGTTCCCAGTAATGCTGTCCTCTACGTTCTAATCCAATTTCTGTACCTGATATTTACAGCAAACGTTCCAAGTACAGACGATCCCTTCATAACAACCTTTATAAACGACACTGTAATCATGGCTGTAGCTGCAGAAAAAAATCCAAATCACTTCAATCAATTAAGTCAAGGAGTTGAAGAAAAAGATGATAGTTTCAAGAACAAAAGTCACTCCAATAGAAGAGAAGAGAATCGAACAAATAGAATCTTGCACCACTGAAAACAGAAGAGATCGACAATTCTTAATTCAATACCAGTTAATGCCCTAACGTCCCACAGCAAGACTAATTACGTTAAACAATTTGAGACAGTCAAAATAATGAATAATTGATCCGATAAAGTAAAAGTGAACTTGATTATTGCTATGCGAGTAGACGTACTCCAGACGATACCTCTTGCAGAAACTGATGACTTCGAACATCTGAAAAAGAGGTGGAACATGAGATATGATCACAAACATCTTGAACAACTATACCAATAGCAGCTGAAGAACCGAAGGCAGAAGCGTGACGAAACTCTTCAAGAGTATGAAGTAGATACGATTTGCCTATCCATCAGCAGCAGAGAACATGATGGAATGTTTCGACATCCAGGCAATCATTCATGGCGTGCGCGAAAACGATATGCAGAGGACGTTTCGATAAACCCATTCGAAAACCTTAGACCGTTGCTCTCGAACACGATGCACCCACGAAGGCTTTAGAATATAAGGTGACGAGGATGGACCATATCCGAGTTGTGGTAAGCTAGGGCATGCAAGCTGATCGTGTGAACGTCCGCAAACAACAAAGTCCAGTAGTTGGAAAAACAAGAACGAGGGGGCAGCACCGAACTACGATCAGAAGCTTGCCTCTGTCTACCTGACTCTTAGGATACGTGAAGAGTTTCAATCTCCATCCTCACATGGTGTACCTATCCAAGGTCTCGAAACAAATTCAGTTCTATCGGAATTTTCTTTATATAATTACAAATTAGTAAGTTCCGTATATTATAAATGATATTTATTGTTAAATTGACAGCTTATATTTGTGATCCGAGGCACTGTATGTCTAATCTAATTGTATGATTGGATAAAGGTAAATTCAATACAAACTGTCAACATAATCTCTACATTTCCATTTCAATATTATAATTGAACTGATATCTGAAAATCCCCTGTTTGGACATAGCATGTTGTCTATCAACTTCGTAATTGAGATTATGATGGATGTTTGATAATATAATGCATTGTTTTTAAATGCAGTGAAAAGTATTTTCCAACCGTGTATCAAACATTGAAGAATAATTTATTATTCCTTTTAAACATCGAAAATTCCTCACTGAATGTCAACGTGTTCGCAATAAAACAAAGCTGATTTGATATAAGATTTTTTTCCATTATTTAATCATTATTTTTTTATAGATGGCGGACACGCCTCCTGCTAGAACTCTTCATTATAGAAGACGGTTTCTATTTGTTCCTGAACATTGTAGAATTTTATTTAGGTACATAAATGATTTGAGTAGTGAGTAAGTTAGTTTTAAATAAATAATCCAAGTGAGGATATTGAATTTGTAATCGCTGAAATTATTTGAGTGATTTTTATAAGTAAATTATTATAAGTTAAGTACCGTATAGTGTGTGAATAAATTAGTGCTTATTAATTCATCCCACGATTAAAACGAGTGCAACTAGAAACGTTACAAAAATCGAAAATATTATTTCCAAACTATTTTCAGTATATTTTCTAATATACTAAATATATTATAAAATAAGTTTATTCTATTAACAAATCTGTGAAGGTCGATTTAGGTTCGGATCTTATATTATCATCATGAAACGCATCTCCGAGAGGATGTTCAATTCAGTATGACTTTTTGAACCGCTTTATCTCTTCAAACAGTCGTGTTTTTGACTTACACAAGAAAGATTCAACTAAAAATTTCATGGGTTCATTCAATTTGCTATTCGACCTATCTTACAAAGCTGTTCAACAAAATCTATAAGACAGAGGAAAATTCCAAGAGACTGCCTTAAATCAGTATTCATTTTATTGCCTGAGTCCTGTGATGAATATCGGATGATCGGTTTGATGAAAATAGTCCAGCAAAAAATATATATAAAATGTGAAAACCAACTAGATGAAACGCAGTTTGATTTCAGAGAGTTCAGGGTTGGGAAAATATATATGTCTGTTTCGTTGATTTCCAGAAAGCCTCCAGACGAATAAATCAAGATCAGAATTGTAATAGCCCGAAAGGTATTTGTCAAGTGCTCCTCAATGTTCGCAAACAGAAATCTAAGCCTCCTCGTAAAAATAGGATTCATGGAATGTTATGTGAGGTCAATGCTGCTGTACGGAGTGGAAGCTTGGACCTTGAAAGCTCAAATGATCAAAAAACTTGAAGCATTTGAGATGTGGTTCTATAGACGCACCCTGGACTGTTAGAATCACCAACGACGAAGTACTAAGACGCATTGGTTGCAAAAGAAACTGTTGACAATTAATAAGATGAAAAAAACATCTTACATAGGATGACAAATACCCACTGCTGAAAAGAAGGAGAGTTTATTTTCGAAAGTGATTCACGGCACTCGCTTCTTAAGAAAAATATGCACAAGCCAAGCAGTCGTGGACGAAGTCACACAGTGTTGACGATTACTCGATTGGATATCAAAGTTTGTGTGGAAATTAAGATATTTACAACACGCTTAAGTATATAATGAATTGAAAAGTAATTTATTGGAGTCAAAGAAAGAGTGATTCGTTTTTCTTCAGTTGTGATAGTAAACCCATTTGTTGACTGGTATACACAGTCTCGCAAACACAATTAGAAAAGATGTCGAATTAACTATAATGCCGTTTAATGGCACATTAAATCTGGATGAACATTTGCGAACAATGGAAATGTTTCATTATATCAGCTTTTATTTCCCAACGAGAAAAGACGAGTTTGTGTCATCAAAACTCGTTTATCGTTTTGCCATAAACATCAATTTCAAATATGTTATATGTAGTCATTTCCACCGTAGAAATCTACCACGAATTTGGTTTATATCCGTATTTCCAGCTGAATACAATTTATTACTAATCTGGTGACAGTTTTATGAGAATGTTAACACTATCGGCGTTATTAACAACGAATAATACTGAAATTCAATTATTTGATGCAGTGAAGGAATTAACAAATATAATTACGAGGTAGGGCTGTTAAATAATGAGACTGAATACGAAAAATTATTCTACTTTCATATGCTGCCCTTCAATATACTCCCCTCTACTCGCCACACACCTTTCCATACGTTTTTTCCATTGATCAAAGTAGTGCTGGAAGTCTTCTTTAGTGAAGGTCTTTAGGTACTCTGAGGTTTTTTGCTTTACCGCTTCCATCGACTTCAATCGGATCCCTTTCAAAGCAGATGTTTTTCCAAACTTTCTAACCTTCCAAGGAAATCTTAGCAAACCCGATGACGCAAGATTTTTGGTCAGGAGTCATATTTTTTGGCACCAACTTCGCATAGTCTTTTTTCATGTTTAATTCCTTGTGTTAAATTTTTCTAACCGTTTCCTTATCGGCGTTTACAAACTCGGCAATCATCTGGATGCTCAATCGACTATCAGCATGCAAAATTTGGTTGATTTTGGTCACTATTTCCGGAGTTAAAACAGTCACAGGGCGACCTGGGCACTGGTCATCTTCAGTGCTCTTTTGGCCATCACTAAAGCGCTTATTCTTCTCAAAAAGACGCTCACGATATAGAGAGTTGTCCCCATAGACCTCTTGCTACAATTTATAGCATTCAGTCAGGGCTTTTTTCCAATTTAACGAGAAATTTGAGATTTACACTTTGCTCGTCACACATAGTAAGAAAAAAACACGTTCGTTCCAAATCGCCACCACAGAAGTACTATAATAGTGACGTTTTGTTTTTTGTTTTGTTTTGGGACGTGCATAGACAAGATATCTAGATACCCAACACACTACTGCACCTATCTAGAGCGCCCTCTAGACACGCAATCTCGTTTTTAATAGCCAGACCTCGTATATATAGTTATCTAGTGATGACAGTATCTGCTGAATCAAAATAAATCTAATTCCACGTTACAAGATGTATATGTAAATATGTATAAGTCACTTAAGTATCACAAAATATCTTACAGCAGGATCAATTAGGATTTCAAAATAAACTAGGCATAATAGTACAGGTAGGTAGATCTCTGCGGGTTCCTGGATACCAAACAAGCCTCACACCAAGTAATGATCGAAATATTATATTACAAACTATCCATTCGTCTACTAATGCAGAAAAAGTCGTACTGCTCTAAAGCCAAATATTTGTGGAAGACTTTTGCCGGTTTGAAATTTTGATCGATAAAGATACATATAAAATTTCAATTCACAGAATGCGGGAAAAGATGATATCGATTTGATTTGAATTAGCAAGTGATTGTGCATTTTTTGCGTTGTACAATATTGACTAATTCTGAGCGTGGAGTGGCTCCGTGTTCCTGAGCCGCGCAACGAAATTGGAGAAGCGTGCTTACGATTTAGGCTAACGGATTCAAAGATGAATAAGGAAAAAATAGTCAAAATTTGTAATCTTCTAAGTAGGTTCCTGCAGTGACACCTGCTGTTTAGTCCGAGTAAATATCTAACAGCTCAAATTGAGTCACTCCACACGTACCTCAGAAGAAAAATATTTCAATAATTCACATTTAAGAGACCTGAGTGGGTATTCCATAAAGACGATGGTTTATTTCCAGTACTACGTTCGTGGATGATCTGCTAGTCGACAATCACTTTTCAACTCATCTTGTACTTCAAAATGGTTTCATGGTAATTTTGACTTATATACTTATCAATAATCAAATATTAGATTTCCAAAGATGGTTCACTAGGTTTAGAACCAGTAATTTTGATCTTCCTGATTCCTATTGATCAGAAACACTAGACATCGATATGCTAAGGGCAAAGGTCAATCTCTGACAGTCAAGTACAACCATCAAGAAATCTTGGTTGACTGCCCAAGAACATTTGCAGCAAATTGGAAAGAGAAGAAGATTAGGTGATTGAACCCCACATAATCAGTTTGAGTAGAACGATTCATTTCGTTCAAGGTATTTTTTTCAACAACACAAACTGATTGATTGATCACTAGAAACGGAAAATGAGTCCTTTATGATAATACAAAATGCAAAATGAGGTGGTTTCTGCCAATGAATCGTCATGGAAAATTACAAAACCTGATTTACATCCCAAAAATTTGTATAATCATATATTTTAATTTATATATTAGGTGATGGAATCTCAACAAACTTCTAATGCAGATCTTCATTGAATAGAATAAATCAATATCTAATTGAAAAGTATTGGGATGATCTTCAAAAGAAAAGGCTTTATACTAAATTGAGATATCGAGTATTGCGTACCAAAAATTATTGGATTGAATACATTTTAATAAACATTAAATAAAATCTTGCTAGTAAAAAGATGACAAAATTTAGTTTCAGATGGCCTAATTTTTTTTTTAATTGTCATGAAGCAATTTATTAATTAATAATCATATGAATTAAAAATTGATAAGTGTAGGTAAGATATTTTTTGTAGTGAATCAACTATTATATTCGTTCATAGTACGTCTGAGAGATTATCGATTGTTGTAAGCACATAGCTTAGTAATCGGGCTCTCACTGACCAACAAGTCGAGGCAGCTAACTTCAAGCCACATGACAAAGTATTAGCCTCGAATCAACCCCAGCCCACAAAGTCTACGATTTGCCAAAGACAGTGCAGGATGTCGAAATTGCTAGGCTGCTGGTTGGCCAGCGTGAAGCCTGGATTCAAATCCTATCGAGCATTTATGGTAATAATTTGAAATGGAGCTTACTGAAGCTAGAAAAATAATTGGAGCTGATGATTTTATGCTAGAAACTTTTGATCGCGATTTGAGTCGATTTATTTGCTTACGAGTCTTAGCTTACCCTTTGAGCAACAAATCTCATATCAAATTTATCAGAAACTTGAAATTTTTCGAATGAAATCCGATAATGTAGGCCTTCCCGTATGTACGACATTGCTAGGTGTCACGCGAAATCTGACTTGCAAATTGAGAGGAGCCAATCCACGTTTCAATTTCCATCTCTGAATGTGTAATGCGGCCGCAGCCGACTCGGATCGCTTCTTTGCCGGCGGCCTACGTGATTTTCAACGAGGATTTGCCACTTCCGAGTTTACTGGTGGTTTTGGAATGATCTTGGGGAATTTCTTTGATCATCTAGGGGGTTAGTAGAAGGAATAACTTACTAGATTCGGTGAGGTGACAAACTGTATGATATTTTTCATCAAAAACTCATTTCATTACCCCTTTTTCTCTCGAGAGGAAAAATAATTTTGATTTATGTTGGTGTCAAGATGGGAATTCAGACTTGAAATATTAACATATTATTTCATACTAAAAAAAAATTTTCTCAGTTTTTTATGTCATAGAATTAAAACAAAAATATGAAACAACTTATTCATATACAAATATTAAAAATAGCAAACTGATAATGGCTCTATGATAACAAAATAAATCATTCGTGACTCTAGGAGCGGCTAGTACTTAGTATGAAAAATAAATAAAACTGGAAAATGACATTTCCCATTACCTATTCAAAAAAAAAATTGAGTATTCCACATTCGCCTTGTAATAATACTAATAATAATATTGAAGGCTTAATACCTTCATGCTTATTTCCTTCTACATCTTTCTAGTTCCTGTCTATTCCTGCCAGTTTTTAGCCTCTACCTGTTTAGGTTATCTTTCACCTCTTTCAACCATGTTGTGATAGATCTACCACGTCTTTTTTATCACCAGAATCGCATTTTATCATTCTCTATACTACCTATTTCCTTTTCTCTATACAGGCTCAAACCGCTTAAGTTGCTGAGCTTTGATTTTTCGCACATCCTCGCCGTTGAGTTCAATTATTCCTTGGTTCGTTCTCATCTTATACTCTCTCATCTAATTTTCAATGGACATATTGTTTTGATCATCTCTTAGTTTGTTCTTTACAATTTTCTCCTCCATTTCTTGTTGGTGTGATTGTACATCAACGTTCTAACATCTAACAATTGGATGGAACATTCTCTCTAGCGATTTTTACGTATTTTCTCGTCTGACATTCAATTTTTTCCATCTAAACGTATTACGAATAAGCGAAATAAGCCCTGGTCCACTAAAGGCTTAAGTATATCTGCGAAGAACAAGCGATCTTCATCTCATCTAAAGAAAGTCTCAGGCAGCGTCTTCTTGCGAATCTACGTAAAACTATACAGCCAATAAAATCCACTATTGTTATTTATTATTATGAGAGATTCGCCAATTCTCGTGACGTTTCTGAAAAATCATCTAAGAAATAGCTTCTTAATAATACAAACTCTGTTCCTCCTAATAACCTCAATAATTATTTTGTGGATAACAAATTCCGAATCTCAGCATTATAAATTCTCTTCACTTCTTTCGATTCTTTGTTTTCTCTCTCCATCTCTGGGAGTTTTTATCTCTAGGTCTTTTCTTCTATCCTAACCTAACGCTTTCTCCCTAAGGTCTTATTTCACTTCCTTCCACCATTTTTTTGGTCTATCTCTTTTCCTTTTGCTCTCTGGTATCTTCCATGCAACTCGTTTCAAGACTTCGTGAATTCGATCTAAGTGATCACGTCATTTCAATCTTGTTGCCTTTATAAACGTGTCGATTGGTGATTCATTTAAAATAGTTCTAATGACATGATTTCATCTTTTCTCCCATCCTAACCTAACGCTGTCTCTTTAAGGTCTTATTCCACTTCCCTCCACCGTTTTTTTGGTCTATTTTTTCTCCTCTCGCTCTCTGGTATCTCCCATGCAACGCGTTTCAAGAGTCTGTCTTCTTCAATTCGTTCTAAGTGATCCAGTCATTTCAATCTTGTTGCCTTTATAAACGCGTTGATTGTTGATTCATTTAATATTGTGCTAATGTCATGATTTCGTCTTTTCTCCCATCCTAACCTAACGCTATTTCTATAAGGTCTTATTCCACTTCCCACCACCGTTTTTTGGTCTATTTCTTCTCCTCTCACTCTCTGGTATTTTCCATGCAACTCGTTTCAAGACTCTGTCAATTCGTTCTAAATGATATTTTTGTCTTCATAAACGTGCTGTTTGGTGACTTTATGAAAAGTGTGTGAATTTCATGATTTGATAATCTTTCCCATCCCAAATCTGTCTGCTTTCCTCCAAAAATTCTTCTTAGTATTTTTCTGTTTTGTCTTTTTCGTCGTTATCCAATTTCGTATCCGAAAACACAAACGAAGAAATTTTCATGATTTTACTATAAGTATCTTGCCATATACGTGGGACACCCTGTATAAAATTATTATGAAAACCTCACATTTATCAACTTCACTTCTTTTTTGTATCCTGTTTTTCCTATTTTGATTTTCGCTAGCGCTCCTTCCACTTCCTCTTCTCTCTAAGATATTTTCCGTATTCACTCTCATTTTGTTCATTTCATCTCTCATTCTTCGTATTTTCTCCTTTTTTTCTCCAATCGATTTAATCTTGTTCAAAAGCTTCTCATTATTTTTTTCTTTCCTGTTTTCCATATAATTCTCTCATGTTGATTTTCTCTGCTTGACCATTTTCCTCAATTTTTCTGTCCAGCATCTGGTTTTGTCGTTTTTTCTTTTAATAGTCCTTCTCTCGCAAATTTCCTCCGCTTCTCCATTCGTTATTTTTTCAAATAGTCATCATGTTTATTTTAGTGTTAATTCTTGTTCTAGTCCTCAGAATTTTTATGCGTTGCTTCTCGGTATTTCCTTCTATTCGTTCTATTCTCAACTTTTTCATAGAAATTTTCTCATATTCTCTGTTCACTTTCTTCCTTTCTTCTCTTCCTATCTTCAGTAATGTTTTCACTAGTCTGGGTTTCGTGCCTATCTCTGCTTTTTGTATTGTTGCTATTTCCCCAATTATTTGTTTATTCATTTTATTGTGTATATTATATAATCTCCTCTTTTTTCGCTTCTGTTTCTTCTGCTACGAAGTTTATTCATTCTGCCACGCCTCTACATTATTTATTCTCATTTTCCTCCTATGCATCCTACCTCAAGATTTTCTTTGTGTCCTATTTGGGCAATCCAATTATTTTGATACATACGATTAATAAAAAATGTGATTTGGAAATATGTATAGATCATTAACTTTATCGTTCTTTTCTTTTATTGTGTCTGTAAGAAAGAATGGTGATTCCAAAAGGAGACAATACACTCGTTGATAATCTGGAAACGATTCCGAGTTCATTAAGTCCGTAACGTTTTCAAATTGAAAGACGTTGAAGGAGAAAAATGCGTTAGTTCAACAAAGAAAGCGAATCCGAATAAAAATAAAGTTTGGAACGTGTCACTTGAGAATTCTTGTAGTTGAACTGTTGCAAAGAAGACATTTACTATTAAAATATTCTCGATACAAACTGTAGAGATTGAAGTGTGTTACTAGTTGTGAAATAGAAATTAAATGGGGATGTACTATTCCACTGAAAAGAATCAATCAACAAATTTCATTGGGATCAAGCTATTGATAAATGAGGTCAATATCTCAATAAAATATACAGATGATATGAGGTTCATGGTAAACAGAAGATGCCTTCGATGGATGATGGATTGAGGCTTGTTTAATTTTTCTAGGCAATCCCAAACGACTTTGTATTTTATGATATTGGAGCTTATGGCTCTAATGACTGCTTAACTATCAGACAGAATGACGATCTGTTTGCGATAGTTCTGACTTTAAGATGGCGTCCATATCATATGGTCCTGCACCAAATGTTCGAGATTTTGATATCAGGCTGGATTTTTCCAATTGACTATTAAATATAACACACAACGATACTAGAATACTTTAACAAATTTCGACAGATGAGGCTGCGTCTGTCTATCCGATACGAATCCCCGTTGGATGCAGAATATCCAACATAAGGGTCGTCAGTTTGTAATATGTGGCTCGAGATTCTAGGTTGACAAATAATTAGGCAATTTTTTAAATGAGATAATTGATAAAAAAAGATATCCAAACTTTTCAAGAAGTTATCTCCTTTTAGAGAGAGCTACCCAGATCTTCAGAACTAACTTAGATTTTTATTTGTGAGGCCAAATACAAGATCTCATTCACTCCAATATACCCACGACAAAAAATGAGACAATACGAAGTTTCTCAATGGCAAAAATAAACACTGTTGTCATATTTCGACTAATTTCATGTATAGAAAATGATAGACGACATCTTGAATAACTGTTTACTATTTCAAATTATATATACCTTATACAAAAAGTACCAGATTATTTTTGACATATTCGAGAAGAAAATTACAAAATTAATTGCAAAATGTTTTGGAAAATACATATATGAGAGCTAGACAGGTTTCTATTTTAGTAGAAGCACTTCTGGCAAATGCAGGGAGCAGCTTAAAACGTCATAAATTCTAGAAATCTTCCCCGTAGTAAAAACATATATAGAAGAAAGTTTCAGTAACAAAACTGAGATTGTTTATATTCCAAACAAATTGAAATATCTGATATAATTTTGGAATTAACTCTTCAAGAAATATCTAACGTTTTCGATCAGCAACAGTCATCATGTTCGAGAAATTATATTGGAGGTAATCAACAATGTATTTAAAGTCCTGACCTGCTATTTTAGTATTGAGAAAATGAATAGAGGCCGTGTGAGTAGTCGGATTATGATACTACTAGAAACTAGAATTATTGTATGAAAAACTTTATCAAATAAAACTGGGTGTAAAGTTCTAAACAAGAATGATATTGTGTCAAAATCGCAGCGTCATTCTCGACATTTTGAAATTCATCAGACTGAAGGAATTTCTCCGAATTAGTTGTTGGTGAATTTAATTTCAGCCCCACGTTTCCACCGGAGTGAAAACTGCTTATAAAATCTGCATATTATTCGAATCTATTGTTCAAACAAAACATGCCAACTCACGTCGGACCTATCTCAAATTATAATTTAATTGAACAAAATAATTTTGTGACAAATAATGATTGATGATTCTGTGATAACAGTACAACACGAACATATCAGAAGTCGAGTAGAAACTGTAGTTGTAGGTATATTCTTCGATTCATATCCATTATCATGATCTAGTAAAATCGTTTCAGTCGGAAATTTTGAAGCAACAATCTTTCCAATGACATTGTTAGCCTGAATATTTATTTCGAATCACACGCAATCTGTTCGAAAGACATCAAGAATATTGTGAGGATTGGTCTTCATTTTACCAGCAATATAAAGCAAACCAAGCAGAGCTTTTATTTCATCTTTGTCCGTTAGTCTTGTAGTTCTCCTCGATTCTGAGTATTGCTTCCTTTTTCTCTTACATCCGGCAGCTGAATTATAATGTTGACAGCACGAGTTTTGATGTTTAAACAGTTTCCTAAATGTCTCTTCCTTTTGGTGTCATCTCCTTCAAGACTTTTGTCACTGCCATAAGCTTCTTCAATTCCATTTGATTCAGCTTCATCCCAAAGATACTGGGATCTATTCTGTTCGTCTACATAACTTCCTGGAACCATTTTCTTCGAACAATTCTAAATAAATGATAGTATTATACAATGATGCCGAATTCACTCAAAACAACTGAGACGATTGACCAATGCAAACATTAGAGATGTTTGGGGTAGGAAGGTACTGGAAGCCATTGAACTATAGCTTGGCAGAATTGGGACAGCATGTTAGCTCAAGAAAAATTTTCCTAAAGCAACATAACCTCAAGTTTTGCTAATGATTCGTTTTATCCGTTGTTTTCGACTATTTTCGAAAGTTTTTACAATTATTTCTTTTTGCTAAAATATGTCAAAAGGTTGAAAATTATGTTGGTACGACTTTCATTTTGATATAAAAACATTTTCATCCTTTATTCGATATTATCTGTTAATGCGTGATATTCAATAACAGCCGCCTAGTGGGGAATAATTCCTGGTGGTTATGAGATGGTATTTTCTTGAATTCGATATCATTTTTTAGTGGGTAGACATGATACAATTATCAATTATGAAACCATAAAAAACCTGATCGTCAGAAGTGAGATAATTTGGCAAAAGCTGTTCGAGAAAACAGAATAATATATTTAAAAGCTTGCAAGCAGTTCATTCTTCCAAAATCAATCCTGTTTAAGCCATCAAAAAAATATGGTAATCCTGAAAACAAAATAAGGACATTTTCCAAGCATAAGTTCTAGGAATAAAGCTGGTAAAGCAGTGCTTAACTATGAACCGTGGATTGACACGAAGAATAAGATCTGCTAGAACTTCTTTTTCTCCAGTTTTGAGGTTTAATAAGGATTTTGTTACTGCCTTTTTTAATATTTTGGAGAAGAAACTAAGGAGATTCTATTCCACAGCAAACAGAAATTGATCGAGAAGACTGGACTGTACATTATTTAATTAAAACGCGACAAATTTTCTGCTGATTTGATATACTAGGAGGAAGATGACGACGTCTAATGCACCTCCCTAAATTATCCCACGAATGCTTTATGGGATTAATATCGGGAGATTGTGCAGTCCAGTCCATAACTGTAATTTCTACTTGCTCCAAGTAAGAAGTATGTTGACGAGCATTATCCTCCTTTAATATGTATTACTCACCAATGAATGGAATCACAGTCTCTAAGAGGACTTCCGCGATGTACCTTCGAGCAGAAAGAGCTCCATGATTTATGAAAATCAGTTCAGTTCAGGCGTGGAAATCAACCATAACTAATCGAGATTCATTCGTGAATTGAACAGTCTAGAGTCCAATGAGAAAACTGATCGACAAATAATTGCCCAAGTCTTTCCGGAACCTCAGAAGCCGCTCGAGCTATGTCAACATTTGAAAGAACCATTATTCTGAACCAAAATAAAAAAAATCGACAGGTAAATCAACTTGAAGAAGAAAAAATCTGAGTTTTATTTAATTGTTCACTAATCCTAAATTCTCTGTAATAACTAGAATACCCATAAAAACACACATTACTAAAAATTAATAAGAAAAATAAGAAAATTAATTAAATCATAAATTAATAATTAAAATTAATAAGAAAAATATAATAGAAAAAGTGTCCGTTTCTTTTTGCTGTTGAGTGTATTTAATATAACAAATTCTTGATGGTTTAAAAAAAAAGGAAATTTTACAATAATACGGAAAATATTATCATCACGGCTATGTTATTGAGTAATTTCATGTTTAAAATTATTGTGTATATCTATAAAAAAATTGCTCTTTCTACAGCCGAATTCAAATGGAATTCAAATGTTGAATAATAGAAATCCCACATTTCCGAATGTTACAAAAAATATTATATCAATCCCTGGTGTGTTTCGTTTGTCAGACCGATTCTATAATCTACATTTTTGAGTATTCAACAAAAAACAAATGCGTTACTTCATGTATTCATTCAATATTTCCGTCAATCAACTTTCCAATTCTACGAATGTTTGCCAACAAACTCATAGTTGCCAACCCAGTTATAACATCGTAACTAGCTGTGACAGATCGAGTGGTATTGAATAATTTAGTGCCTTGTCAAGTTGGCCGTGTGTGTGTCCAATGAGGCAGTAAAAACAAGCCAGTCTATGACAAGGGAAACCCGAAAATATGACTTATCGAAGCCGGGCCGATAATTAACAAAAAGAGGGCTCGAATTGATTTATAATAACACAGATTTTTAGAAAAACGTTTCGTATTAACATCTGTTATTTGAATAGTTTTAGGAAAAGCATAAATATATTGTTGAAACACAAAATTTATACATGGTCGTTCGTGTTTTACTTTATGGTAAGATGAGGAAATGGCGCTGTCAGTGGGAAGTGCCGGTCACGTTAAAATCTCAAACTTTCAAAAATATTCTTCTATTGCTATTAATATTGCCATCTAGTGAGGGGCCGAGTAAACTTATTTACCAATTTTGCAATGCGCCTTGTGAGTTTGACGGTTGTGTACGGGTACAAACATGTTTTGTTGTTACAAAATCAAAAATTCAGTCTAGAAATAAAATCTGCTAAAATATTCGTTCAAATTATAGTAAAAAAATTTCCGCTTTTCCAAATGATATTTTCTTTTAATCACTGCTTCGATGAAGAGAAAAAAACTGATTTTAAGGTTAGGACCCGCGAAAAGATCATTAGGAGTGAAATCTGGTAGAATGTTTGCTCAAATTGCAGTAAAATCAGAATTTTTCGTTTTAGGGGTGATTTAATTCACTTTTATATCTAAAGTTTGAATGAAGTTTATGTCGAGGTTGACGGCGTGTTTGATTCATAACAGAAAAATACTGAAAAAAAGTGGAAAAATATATGCTAAAGAATAGGAATTCTATAAGTGAAGTTGAGTCTTTCTATAATAATTGAAAGCACTGTGGAAATCTGCATATTTGGTGGTAACTTTTAATTTTCATGAAAGATAACCTCAAAAATGAAATGCGAGATTTGTAAACAAATCAAAGTTAAAAATAAGGACCTTTTTGATTGTGATGGATATAGAGATGCAATATGCAAAGATTGTGGAGGGCTTACAGCATCAGAAGTAAAAGTTTTACAGCTTTCTTCCCGAGTAATGAAATTATACTGTCAAAAATGTAATAATGAAAAATCCTTGGAGTTATTCAATAAGTTATTATTGAGTAAGGAAACAATAATAGATGATAAAACAACAATAATTAACCTTCTACAAGAAGAAATTGATGAATTAAAAAAGAAGTGGACAAGGTGATTACAGTCTGGCAGTGAAAAAACAGAAGGAAGAAGTCATAATAGTGAAACCAAAGGATAGTGCCCAAACAAGTGAATCTACAAAAAAAACAATAGAAGAAAAAATTAATCCCAGTGGTCTTGGAATTGGTGTATCAAAAATTAAGTACATACGAGATGGAGGAGTGGCAATAAAGTGCAATGAGAATGGAAAAGAAAAGGTACAGAATGTGTGCGAAAGCATTAAAACTTTTTTGGGTCATTCATATAAAGTAAATATACCCGAAAAGAAAAATCCTAGGATAATAGTATTTAATGTAGATCCAAAAGAGTTAGAAGATGAGGACAGTCTCATAGAGAAAATTATTTTACAGAATTTGATAAATACTGAGCTAGAGGAGAGAGAATTAAAGATAGTGCATAAAATTAAAACATACAGAGGAAACATGAATGTCATTCTGCAAATGGATGTACATACATACGAATGCATTGAGAATAGGAAAAAACTACATATAGGATGGAAAAGTTGTTTTTTCAATGACAGTCTAAATGTAAAGCAGTGCTATAACTGCTGGAAGTTTGGACATCTCGCGAAAGAATGCAAAAAGGAAACACCTACATGTCAAATATGTGCAGGAGAACATAAAGCAACTGAGTGTAACTCAAGAGATATATGTTGCGCAAATTGTAAATATGCAGCAGAAGTATTAAAAATACCACACATTGATAGTAAACATAAGGCATATGAAAAAACCTGCGAAGCGTATAAAAGAGTAGTAGAACAGTTACAAGAAAAAATAAAATATCCTGAAATACATAGAAGAAACAACATAATATAGCAACCAGGAACAAGTATCTTATATTTAAATATACAGGGATTAAGTACACACAAAACAGAGCTAACGTGGATTGCAAATCAAAATAAACCAAATATTATATGTCTTTCAGAAACTCACGTTACTCAAGATTTTACCTCAAATAAAATAGAGATTATAGGATATAACTCGGTAATTAGTTTTTCTACAAGTGCTCATACAGGAGGAACAATAATATACATAAAAAAAGGATATAGGTATAAAGAAATTCTTAATATAAGTGATAATAGAAATGTATGGATAACAGGAATTGAAATTGTCTTGGAAAAACAAAAATATTATCTATATTCTTTATATCACTCACCGAGCACAAGTGTTGCAGAGTTCTTAAATAAACTTGATAACTTCATGGAAAACCTGAACCAGGATGCAATTATTATAATTTTGGGTGATTTCAATATAGATCTGGCAAGTAATCACTTTTATAGTATTAAACTTAATGATCTAATCGCAAAGCATGGTATCTACCAGCTGATTGATAAGTATACTCGAGTAACAAGGATATCATCCACAAAAATTGATCTTCTTCTCACAAACCAAAAGAATATTAACTAGGAAGTACTAACAACCCCTAAAATTACCGATCATTCAATTATTACAGTAGATCTTAAAAGTAAATATATTGAAAAACGTAAAGAAAAAAGTTATAGAAACTACAAATCTATGGATGTAATGGGATTCCAACTTAAACTTATGTACATGGCATGGCCTCAGTCACAAGACACAAACAAATTAGCTGAATGTTTAATCGATAATCTACTATGTGCACTAAATCAGTTTGCTCCAGAAAGAACAGTGGTATATACGGAAAAATTTGGAGATAAGAAGTGGTGGAATGAAGAGATAAGTAATGAAATTAAACTAAGAGATCATCTATATCAAAGAGCCATAGTAACAAAAGTTGATGAGGACTGGAACAATTATAGACAACAAAGAAACAGAGTTGTATCAATGATCAGAAATACGAAAACTAATTATTTCAATGATAAGATTGACTTGTTGAAGGACGACCCCACAGAAATGTGGAAAACAATAAAAAAACTTATAAATTCCAAAACAAATGAGGGACCTAAACCCGAAATAATATTTGATAATAAACGAATCACAGGTAAAGAAATAAGTGAACAATTTAACATATTTTTCCTAGACAGTATTAAAGAAATAGTGAAAAATAATAATCAAAATGAAATTGTAAGTAATATAGAAGTTAAATGCGTAATGGAAAAATTTAAAATTTTAGAAATGGCAGATCTACGAAAAATAGTAAAAAAGATGAAAAATAAAGAAAGTAATACTGATGGTATCACGGTACAAATATTAAAATACGGGTTTGAAGCAATAGGAGACAAATTTCTTAAAATAATTAACAGCAGCATAGAGAAGGGAATTTTTCCAAGCTCTTGGAAGAACAGTATGGTCATCCCAGTTGAAAAAGTTAAGGGTACTATTAAATGTGAGGAGTTCAGGCCTATCAATATGGTACCACCATATGAAAAACTCCTTGAAATATGTGTTAATGATCAAATAGTGAAATATATTGAAGATAATAAAATCTTTACTGACTATCAGACAGGTTTTAGGCATAAAAATTCGTGTGAAAGCGCTTTACAAACTGTGATGTTTAATTGGAAAGAGGCATTGGAAGAGGGTCATCTTGTCGGTGTAGTTTTCTTAGATTTTAAGCGTGCCTTTGAGACAATCTCCAGGCAGCTACTATTACACAAAATGGAAAAATATGGGCTTGGATCATCCATTCTCAAGTGGTTTCAAGATTACTTAACTGATCGGACTCAAGTAACTAAGTATAATAATATTTCAACCGCTGCTCAAACCACTTATGGTGTACCACAGGGAACGGTGTTGGGACCCACTCTATTTATTCTATATATAAATGACATTGTTAAGGCTGTAAAAAAGTGTAGAATCCAGCTGTTTGCTGATGACACTATGATATATACTGTGGGTGATAATGTTGATGAAATAATACAAACACTAAATGAAGAATTCAGTAATTTATTTGAATGGTTGAATATCAACTCTCTCAGACTTAATATAAATAAAACTAAATTGATGATTCTGAAAAATAAAAATAAGGTATTGACTCTCAATGCAAACAGTATAGTTAAAATAGACAATGAAATGGTTGAAAGGGTAGTACAGTATAAGTACCTAGGTTGTATAATAGACGAAAATTTATCGTTTTCTGAGCATTATAAATTTATAACAAATAAAATTGCTAAAAAAAGTAATGTATTAGGACGTACGTCACAAAACTTGAGTTGCTGGTCTAAGTTAACTATTTATAAAACTATCATTGCTCCACATTTTTATTTTTGTTCCACATTGTTATTTTTGATGAATAATACCCAAATAGATATTTTACAGAAAAAACAAAATAAGGCATTACGTATGATTTTGAACTGTGACAGATATACTAGAATAACTGATATGCTAAAAACAACAAATATTTTAAGTGTAAGGCAAATTATAACTTATAACACTATGATATTTATTTACAAGATGTTGAATGATTTAGTACCTAAACACCTACTCCAAAACTGTAAATTTGTAAGAGATATACATAAATATGATACACGGTCACAAAATAATTTTTATATAAATAGGGTATCTACTAATTTCAGCCAGAATAGCTTATTTTACAAAGGTTTAAAGCAATACAATAAACTGCCTAAAAGCGTCAGGCATTCGGGTATCTGTCGCAGTTCAATAATTTGTGCAAAACATTTATAAGAGAGAATATTGTTATATAAGTGGTAGCTATTTATCTGGAAGTACTGTATTTGATTTATTTATCTTCTTTCTGTGTGAATATGGAATTTTGTATATGTATATGTTCTAGCCAAGTGCTATTAATAAAGATTAATAATAATAATAATAATAATAATAATAATAATAATAATAATAATAATAATAATAATAATAATAATAATAATAATAATAATAATAATTCTACTCTTCTAATCGACATTTTCAGTATTTTCTTCTCTATGCACTTGTTTCTTGAAGAAAAAAAGTAAATTTTTAGGTTAGGAAACGTGAAAAGATCACTAGGAATTGAATCTGGTAAAATATTCGTTCAAATTACGCAATAACGTGATTTTTGTTATAAGTGTGGTTCATTTCAATTATATAATCGATTTCCACTTCCTCGAATGATATTTTCTTTACCCTTTTCTCTAATATCGGTTCGATAAAGGAAAAAAACAAATTTTTAGGTTAGGAAATGTGGAAAGATCACTAGGAATTGAATTTGGTAAAATATTTGTTCAAATTACGGGAAAAACGTGAATTTTTGTTATAAGGGTGATTCATCTCAATTATATAATCAATTTCCACTTTTCCGAATGATATTTTCTTTACCCTTTCCTCTAATATTAGTTCATTGAAGGAAAAAATCAAATCTTTAGGTTAGGAAACGTGAAAAGATCACTAGGAATTGAATCTGGTAGAATATTCGTTCAAATTTCAGTAAAATCGTGATTTTTCGTAATAGGGGTGGTTTATTTCATTTTTATATCTAAATTATATTCTTCTAATCGACATTTTCTATATTTTCTTCCTTATTTACTCGTGTCTTATACAATTGATAATATTTTTTCAAAGTTCATTTACCATCTACTTGTTAGATTTTGTGAAAGTTATTCACGTTTTGTGAATTTGTTCTCATATTTTGAAGTTATGACAATCATTCTAAGCGGGAAATACCGGTCAGTGGCAGATAGATGTCGCGACCTAGAGAAAGAACCACAACGAAAGGAAAATGGGAGAAAGAGGAGTTAGAAGAAGCTCTTGGAGAGCTGTTACAGTGTTATCATATTAGCGTTTAACCTGGTGGATTGGGCTCGCTCAAATTGTATCTTCAGTATTACTGTTCTTGTCATAAACACTTGACGAAGAATTAATTGGTTGCAATGAATTATTTCGGGGTAGCTTTGGATTGTAATATATCCTGGATAGTTGATAGACATACGCTTGTATTTCTTCAAAACCCCATGATCTCCATTTTGACATAAAGTCCTGATGAATTCAACTAAAGACAACGCATCCTCTAGTTTATCATTTGAATTAACTTTTTAATCATTTCATCTTCTTCCCATGTCTTTTTCTTTGAATTACCCCACTTTTTTTTGGTACCATAATAAGTAACGATTTTGAATTTAATTTATAAATAGGTATGTATCAATTTCCGAATCTCCTGATGCACCTACGTCCTCGACAGTATAAAATGACGTCCACGCTATTATTTGCATCGAAATCACTGCGCGTACACGGCGTGATCGTTGCACGCTAGCTCCTGCTTGAAGACGCTCGCAATCCTCTAGTATGATAAGACCCTTAGTGCTGGAAATTCTCTAAGAGCGATAGCCAATAAGTTCGGTATACCCTTCAGTTCGCTACAAGATTGGATAAAGAAGAATGTGGTTGGTTAATTATAAAAAAGAGTTTATTATGGTTAAAAAAAAAATAAATATAATATACTGAAAAACTAAGTAAAAGACAGTTCTCTCCATCTCAATGAGTGATCTTCGAAGTAAAAATATGAATAATTTTGATATATTTGACTTATTCTAATTTAATTTAGGTGAAAAAGTGAAAAATATTTTGGATAATTGTGATTCCATTATAAAAAATAAAGATGATATGAATAAAACGTCGTTTTTTTAGTTTATGTTAGAAGCAAACCTGTGTGTTTTAAATGAATTGTAAGACGTATCAATGCTTAAATACCTAAGCCCTCTGTATTCAAATTCTACATTTTCTGCTACTACTTCGCATAAAGCTGGGACTAATGAAAAAATTTGTGATAGCTATGAATAAAGGTTTTCAATATCTAAAAACTGAATTTCCTCGAATCAGTGACGCCAAATTGAAGGAAGAAATTTTTGTAAGTCCACTAATGATCTAATGAAAGACGAAGCTTTTGATTCGAAGTTGAGCAAAGCAGAATTATTTCCGTGGAAGTTTGTCATAATTTTCTTGAAAATACAAGAGCTGAGAACAGCCGACAAACAATTCGGGAGCTTCTTTCTGCTTATGAAGTTTTAAGATGCAATATGTAGCTCAAGATTCATTTTTTGTATTCAGATTTCTTTCCTAAGAGTCTTGGAGCCGTATCAGATTAACATGGTGGAAGGTTTCATCAGGATATGATGCAGAGAACCTAACCTAACCACAAAATAACTTAACTAACCTAACCTAACTTAAACTTTTTCACCATACAATACGATAACTCACAGATATTTTTTTTAATCCCAGTGTTATTACTAGACCTTTTAATACGATACATCGACAGTATATTCATAGAATTTCATTCCATAAAAAATTTCCCTATTTTCTGTTCATTATTCTATATTATATGCGACTAATTGATCTCGACGATTTATAGGGACAGTAGTTGATTTAAGAATCTATCCCCGCCTATGGTTAGGGTTTTCTAACCCTTCATCAAAATATGTCAGCCCCCGGTGACTGGAGCCGTTGCACCGTCACTTTTTAGGCCTAATTAGATTAATTGCCAAGTTATGTATGACTGCTACGATGTACATGGAACTTGTGAGTGGATAAATAGTGAAATTTTTCACTGTTAGAAGTGGGTATGCAAAGAGGATACTGGTGTCAAAATAAATGGGAGCATTATTCTCAATTTATGGTAGATAGAAGTACATCGAGGATTTTCCATATTCAATCCTCAATTTTAAAACTCAATACATATAGTCACAATGTCTTTGCTTAATATAGAATAATATCAATGTAGATGAAGAGGATTCAGTATATTCCTATGTCTTCATTGGAATTCTTCAGCAGGTCAGAGAATCCAAAATGTGTAAATTGCAAAGGAGAGGACCCGGGGAACTACAGGTGGTGCCCGAAGAACCCAATGAGGACGGAAGGAAAAAAGCCACGAACACCACTCAAGCAAGATGCAGCTACGCACTAGCTGCTAAGAAAACGCCGAGCTTAACAGGAGAAGAAACGCCCGAGCTACTAGAAGTGCTAAAGAACATGCACACTCATAGCAATACTCATTGACCAATAGGTAAAGTAAAACGAAGAATCACTAGGTTAAGTTTTACGGATATCAAGACCTCTAGAATAAGAAGACAAGAGTGCATAGCTTTTAAGACTTCCTCGAATCTTCCATAGAACTCAGAGAAGAGGAAGGAGTCTACGCGAGAAACTGCGACGCGAATAAGGATGAGGACATGGCAAAATGACAGGAGATGGTGGAATGTTCTTTCTTTGCATCCATCCGCGGATTTATCCTCATACGGACGGGACTTCTCACGTACACGTTTGTATACATGGGGTGGTATTCGAAATAAAAAAGTTGGTATTAGAGGCACTGTCATTAACACACCCTATTCAAAGAGGCGGTTATTTTAGCATACATTAATGGGGATGTAACTTGGTCAAACATTAAAAGAAATAAATTGTGACTTTTTGGCTGAGAGGAAAGAAATAAAATCTGCGTTCATAGAGAAAAATGAGCTATCACTCATAATGTTAGTTTTCGACGTCGCCGATTTGCACCCGTCGTTTCAGCTTTGACCATTTCAGTTACAAACCGATTCGACTCTACATATTTGCATTCTAAACTTTGAGCAAGGAATATTGTTGAGAATTTAGGGAATAAGCGCGTCGTAATAGAGTTGGCCAGCAATTGGTTTCGAACCGAACCGGTGGGGGAAAGCGGTCATACCAAATCTGGTTACTTATGGATACTTGATAGAATTTGTTGGAAAAAATGACTTTTGATCAACTTATCAACTTGTGAAGAAAGATTTAAAAACTTTTTCATTAGAAACATTGGATATTTTCATGTTTTCATAGAAAAAAATGAGTATTTTTAAATCACCATTGAACTTCTTTTAGCAAAAGAAGTTTCTCACATGTTTTTTTTAGTTAGTTATCACTTTTAGTAATGTTTCACATAACGATTGTTTTTAAAAATTTTGGGATCATACCAAATGTGATCAAAATCAAAAACTGAACATGATATTTTTTTTCCTTACACTTAATAATAAATCTCCATAAAAACTGACGTTATAATATGTTATTTTTGTATTTTTTCTAATTTTATTTGAGATTACTTCAACGAAAAGTCTTTCGTTTTTCAGATAATGAGAAAACTGAGATATTACTTTTACAACCTGATCAATAGAATATAAAACTCGATGAAGCGTGTTAAACAGATTGGATACGAGACTAGGATGAGAAAAACGCTGCTAACAAAACTTTGAGATTGCCAATACGCAACCAACCCCTCTAGACTCAACCATATTTTCGAACTACATACATACAGAGTGGAGTTTTATGTATGGAGCGTCTCAATAATCTCTGAAACGGCTTGTACGATTTCTATAATGTTTGTGTCAGATCTTTCCTTTTTCCAAATAATTAACTTGTTATTTCGAAAGGACCACCCTATATATTTTGTACTTTTAGAAATCCTTAAGAATAAGAAGGTGTGTGATTCACGCATCCAACAAGGATTGTTACGTGACTAGCATCTACAATTATGCCAATTTACGTTACCAGTAATACAAGTAGCAAAACATACATTACTTAAAAAAATTTTGGTTTTTATTGTGAGATTTTCCCATCATTAGTTCTGCAAAATCTTCACGTCTATAAAAATCGTCATCTGACAATTCTTGAACCAACGTTAGATGGAATTTATTATCATGTAAAACTTTTCATTAGGAATGTTTGTGAAATATCAATTTCCCTGGATATTTGTCTAATTCTTAAGTAACGATCGTCTTTTGAGAGGATACAAACATCTAGAGATTTGTTTTCAGTTGATGCAGTTTTTCTACGCGACCTGATTTGGATAAATGTTTTACTAAACTTTTCCACTAATTTACTGACATTAGATCTTGTTTCGGTTAGGATATACATTATTAAATATATTACACGTTTCTTGTTGACTTCTATCACCATATCTATATAAAATATCAATTCGTTCCTTTTCAGATAAACGATCTACCGTGACTTTCAATAATAATAATTTATTGAAACGTCAAATTTGTTATTGTAACAGTCATAGCCACCTAAATGTATTATTTCAACTTCGAGATAACGCAAATGTAGCTCACCCAGTATATACCAGGGATATTTGAAGAAAGAGTGAATTTTCTAATGAAATAGTTAGTTCTTTCTCAATATTTCAAATTAATTTCATTTTCAATTTAAAAGAGATAATTTTCCTTCAGATACGAAAAACTGTCCTATATCTAATTTGGTCGTTCTTTCTCAACTTCGGCAGGACATTATATCAGCAAATCATGATAATATTAACCAGTTACCATTTCATTTGTTTCCAGATAACCAACAACTTTGTATATGTGTTTTCTCGTTCACTTCAAGTATTTTTCTCGTAAAAAATATGTTCGATCAATATTAGTATCATTATTTCTTTATGTGGATATCAGAACTGATTTATCAATATTGAGTATTGAGCAATTTTTTCTCTATAAATATTGATCAAAAAATTAAAAAAGAAATAACGTTCATTCACTTTGTATCATATGTTCAGAGTTTTTTCACTTTTATACTTAATATATCGCGCAATTTGACGGCCTTACTGAAATGTTTAAACTACCTACAGAATTTTTTACCAATTTTTTTCTCTATAAATATTGATCAAATAATCTAATATATATATATATATATATATATATATATATATATATATATATATATATAATAAATGTTGTATATAAACTATCCAAAACTATTTTTCTCTTAAACCACCTTAGGCAATTGATACTGAAATTACGTTAACCCTATAACTTATTTTATTAATTTTAATACTCATGTATATAGAAATATGAATAAATTGATCAGTTTTCGTACTCACTACTTTTATTTGTACATTTCAGAACTAAAATATTCACATTTCAATCAAATCAAATATCATTTTAATTTCGATTTCAATAAATATGTGGTAACTACTACGCTTGTTTCACATCTCCTCTCATCATTTGCAACAATCTCGTCTACTTTAATCCATTTTAAAAGATACAAAACGAGAATTCCAACAGATGAAATGTGTTTCAGAAATCACTCCGAATATTTCATCTTCCATTCCCGAGTTCTCCTTAACATCGTATCCCTTTACGCTGATTTAAACTGACCATGTGTGGATGTGCCTGTCGTACGCTATACGTATCCAATAGATTCGAATGGATTGGAAAATAGAAAATTTTATTGCTTTTACTAGGAATATTCAGCTAGATTCTTGGCAAGAGATTTGAGTTTTTCTATATTTACGTATTAGTGAATTTTCATATCAGATTTTAGATTATTTTCTATTAGAATACACCAAGTGCCAGTAGAAATATATATCTTCAATTACACATAAAGTTAAGTTCAGATTGTGTGACAAAAAGTTATTGCTAATGAAAAGTTCTGCATAGTTTGAAACTCAATTACGCTAATCATATAATAAACATATTCAGTTATTATGAACTATAGATTCTAGAAGATCATCTCAACGAAATTTGTAGTTCAGTTTTAGTTGGTTTTCCTAAGTTTTCTTTAGTTTGGGCAGTTTCACAAAAAACGTAAGCTGCAACATTATAGCAGAAAAGTATAATCCATCGCAATCTGGAAACCAAGAACTTCGTAAGAAAAGGTCAAGATCGCACACGATCCACTGGAGATAAAGAACAGCGCTATAGATTGCTAATTACACAGAAAAAGATGCAGAATATTAACAAGCGATAGAACAATTAGCAAAATAATAATTGAATCCTCTAGAACAACGATTCCAAATCCTACGTCATTGACTACCTATAATCAACATCTCCAGACTAGGCGACAACTAGAATGACCATTTCACAGACCTCATTGATAAAGTTAAGCAAATATTTTATGCGTCCCTTTATAACTGTGATGATACCTGGATCTACAGCTGCAGTTTTAAAATGGAAAAACAGTCAAGGTAAACGTGCCCAAAAGAAGGCAAAGACGTTTTCATCGGCAGGAGAAATGATGGTCAACATTTTTTTGGGTTAGCCATAGGATTGACGGTGAAAGAGAAAATTAAAAAAAGAACCACATTTGAAGGAAAATTAAGTTCTATTCTATCAGGACAACGCACCTTTCAACACTTCACCTTTCACGAATTGCATTTCGAGTTGCTTGAATATCCAACGTATTAACCAGATCTTACCACCAGCAACATTTTTTCGTTTCATAACCTAAAAGATTATCATCAGATGAGAACGTTGAGCTTACGTCGTCACTTATTATGTGAAAAAAAATGAGAACTATTTTAGCGAATTTTTTGAAAAAAAAAACAAAAATTATGGAGCAAAATGTCTTGTTTTTTGTTAGGTCAAAGCTTCTTAGACAAACCTAATAAAGTTCAAATATTTTTATCTCAATAACCCCCGATACGGTTATTCCGTAGGTTAAGTCATAAGTAAGTGCTGAGTTATACACTGAGGACAGATATTGAGAAAGCAATCATTTAGTTAGATCTCTTCTTGTCAAACTAAGGCAGCCAAATCTCCACACATTAAGATTACAGACCGTCGTGACGACAAACGTATGTTGCCACCGAAGCTAATTTTAGCAGGACGAGAAGACGTCCTGGAATCTCCCACGGAACTAGGGAAAAAGAAATCGCAACGCCAACACGACGAAGAATTGTCGGAATCACAAGGGGTCATGGAATTTCATGCTAGCATCCATACGTGGAAATAAATGAAGTTCTGAAGGAATCAAAATTATAACTCGACCAGTGTAGCTTGATAGTTGAGTTTTGGATGCGCGATAGTCATGCGGGTCGGACTATGTCGAGAGCTCATTTTGAGTCAGTAAGCCGGTGCTGTTTACTTCGCAGCTATCCAGTACCGTAACAAAAGTGAAATTATTCATTTTTGTTGTACTCTTATACATTTTATTCAGCATAGAAGTAAATTAAAAAGTTTTGTTTGGTCAGAGATATGAAACAGAAAACGACAAGGCAGGAAGTTGTTATATCTCTTTCTAAGGTATGTTTCAATAATGTAATTTTTGTATCGTCAAAAGTTGTGATAAAAATTAAATTAGATTATTTTCTATTTATTTCTATTTATAAAAATTTTTATAACTCCTGGTGATGCAAAGAATATGAGAACTTTGAGAAAAGGGTCGTGCTTCTCCTTTAAGACTTGGTGCTTAATGCTAATGTATCTAAATCCTTGTTGAAATTATTTTTTCGCGAAAGCATCAAAATTTTGTTCTTTTATTTATTATGTTCATATTTAAGATTACTGAACGTGTTGAGGCTGCTTTAGGTATAAGCTGATGCACCGTACTTCGTATATCTAAAGAAAGTAAAATGGTGGATGATAGAAAAGTAAATTCATTTTCAGCCCCACAAAAGAAAACACTTAGAGAAAAACTTAAATATCACTGGACCGCTTGGAAGAAAGTCGGCTAAGACAAAAGATTCCTAATTATCACATAACTGAGAAAACCGTAACAACTCTTAAGAACGTGTACATAAAATTTTGCGATAATTCTGAATATAAAGGGGGTAAAGAGTCATTAAGAAAAAATATTCACCAATTAGGATACCGTTGGAAAAAAGTGAGGAAAGATCGAATAATTTCAGTTGAACGTCACTCACATCTCAGATTAGAATTTTTGAGAAAAATAAAATTTAACAGAGAGCAAAATGACCCATCTTATACATGGATGAGACTTATATCCACTCCACACATGAGAAAGGATGGAGCGATAAAAGTTATTTCTAATGCTTACCTACGCTGGAAATCAAATTGTAAATCTGGGAATTATCACGACAAAATGAATTACGATAATTATGAGAAATGGGTTAAAGAAAAGCTAATACCAAATCTATTACCAAAAAGTGTAGTGGTTATCGATAATGCCCCATATCTATAAACTATTGGAACCAATGACAACCTCAACAACAAGAAAAGAGCTTATGCAAGACTTGTTGAAGAAACGGAATATCTCATTTGACGATAGGCTGAAGCCTCAATTGTATGAAATAATCAGAACTCACTAATCAAATTATACAAGATACAAAATATATTTTTATCATATGGGTTCGACGTCTTAAAATTACCCCCAAATTACCCTAATCTCAATCCAATAGAATTAGTTTAATGAGGTTATCCAATACTGCAACGATTTTTTCAATAACTATTCAGTCAATGACTGGAAATCACGGAAAGTTTGAGAAAGAATATATGGAGAAAGAACCACTTATGATCAGGTAAGCAACAACTTAATAATAGATTTCAACGATGATGATTCAAGTGGAGAAAGTTATACTGACGAAACTGATTGCGAAAGGCATTTTGCGAAAAGTGGGGACGATTTTGATTGGGAAAGCTCTTCAAGAAATCCCAAGTTTGAAGAGGTAGAAGGTTGCAGCACTGTAAGTGTGAATAATTTCGTCCAAAACGAACCCGATATTGATTCTTCGTCAAAATTATTCAGAATTTTATAAATAATATCTACTATTTTCAAATTCTATTATTTTTATTAACTTTGGTAAAGTGATATACTATAATATAATTTTATTATTAAGACAAAATATTTATTTGAACTAAAGTTCAATATTAATTTGTGACGCGTTTCGCTAACACAGTAGCTTAGTCAAACTAGTGATGAAATATAATGAAATATTTATAATTTATACATTACATAAATACGGGATTTTAAGTTATTGACAAATGTATTACTAAATGTTTACATGGAAATAAAATGCTAAAATGTCTTAATATGGATTTCTACTAATATTAACTAAATAGTATTGAACAGCTTTACCCCGAAATTCATTCAAAACAATCACTTATTCTAGGCGAATAGATTTAATAACGGTGAAAGAAATTTAATTTCCTGGTAAACTTGTTCAATACTTTAGTAGAATTCCGAATTTAGGCACTATTTGCATATGATTTCCATGTAAACATTTAATAATACTTTTGACAGTATCTTAAAGTCCCGTATTTATGTACTGTATAAATTAAAAATATTTCATTATACCATCACTCGTTTGACATAGCTACTGACAAATCAATATTGAGCTTTAGTTCAAATTAAATAAAGATTTAAACAAATTATCATTAGAATTACTTAGTGACTTTTATTTAGGATTTTTCAACTTGCTGGCTATTCAGCTTTCAAGACAACTACAATATGTAAGCTGATATATAAAGCGCGGTTTATATTCAAGTAATATTGAATAAATATGCACATTTATATTCCTTGCTGACTCCATCCCCAAAAAACAATTTGTTTCGCACTGAACCACACATATTTAGCTTGTCCTCCTTGTTACAAAAGTACAAAAGTACCAATGTGACGCACGCATAGTATTGTTATCATTATTTTTAGTTTGGTGTCTCTTTTCTATGTCTGCGCATTTAAAGTCTCAAGCTACATTGGTCGAGCTGTAACTATATATTAACTTCAATAGATGGAAATAGAAAAAGGAATTACACTAATAAAATAATAATTCATTCATTCACTGTTCACTGTGAATGAGAATCGATGATCTCGATTGTGAGCAAGACCAGTCAACAGTGTCCTTTGGCATCCTGACTTTAGGTGCGGACGTTACAAAAATTTCATAACCTAAAAATCTAACTTAATCTAACCGCATATCAATTTATTTTTATCGCGACTTCTTGTTTCGGTCCATCCAACTCAATAACTAATCATTAATTCACAATTATCATATAATGGTATTTTGGAACAGCAAAATATAAGTATAATAAATATGAAAAGAAATGTCAATTCGACTTCCGTATACATCTATATTTCTGTCCATTACCCGTATTAAAACACACCACCTGTATCTGTATTCCACAATTTCTGACGTAGTAAGCGTGGAAAACATTAGAAATTCTTGGCGTGCTCCATCCATTTTTAGGGAAAACATAAATTGCATTTCCATTCACGTTTTGAGGAAAGACGAGAAAAATTGATGGATGTTAGCGAATTCTTTGGCTTGGCATTTCAACAATATTTTTTATACGTGATCTCAGCTCTAGAAAAAGTGACATATCCATTGATGTCTCAATAAAAATTATAACTCATTTTAAATTATGATAGTGGTAAGAAATTTATATAAAGTACGCCGCGGATAACAAATCACCGCCATATTAACTAGTATTCATTGGATTTAAAGGCAAATAAAGGAAAATATTAATTTTTATATCAAGGGGGACACATTATACCCTGTAGACCTTCGCTATATGTCTATTCGATTTTCGATTGTCTTACCATTGATTAAATTCATTCAAATTTCTTCAACTCCTTATTTCTTAGACCTTTTGATATATCAATGCATCTGAACGTTCTTGATTTTATGTCTCTTCTGTTTCAAAATTAGTCTCCATCAATAATTGATGAAAAAACTAATTTTAAAACAGAAGAGACCTAAAATCAAGAAGGATTAATATTTTAAAAGGTCTAAGGAATTAAAGAAATATATACTCTATTGATATCAATGTTTTCCTTTCTTCGAATGGATTCTGTTTCTATTTTTTCACGAATTCGTATTCCGATGATATTCTTGTCTGTCCTAATTTTTAGCTTCCTAATAAAGAACAGAATCTTATTAGCGAAATGAAACGAAAATATTCTATAATTAAATCTCTGGAAATAATAACTTTTTCCCAACGTTCTTTATCTTCTATAATCACAATTTCATAGTATCAATTTAGTATGAGGCATCAGAAACGGACACTTATAGTCCGGTTCCAAAGTATAAATCCCGGTTATTAAGCCACTACAACCAATATTTTTTTCTTCAAAAGACAAACGTCACCGTGATAAGGTTTTTTCGAGATTTTTTCATTTATAATCTTCACGAGCTAGTTCGTGAATACATTCTAGTTTCAATCGTCCTTCAACATTAATACTACTTCATTATATTATGAGTTTATTCCTCGAGGAATTTCTTATTTGATCAAATATCGCAATATTGAGATCTAATCATCAATTCTATTGTTGCTATGGATAAAGTTGACATAGTGAACGTGATTTTCACTTTTAAAGGATTAAAACATAATTTTAAAATGCATAGAAGAGGTAAGTACCCAAAACTATTCCAATGACCTTTGAAATGAAAGAATACTGTGAAAAAATAATGTTTCTAATGAATCTTCTTCAGCAGTTAGCTAATATTTCCCAACTAAATAACATATGTATGGAATTCATTCGTAGTAAACTGGTTTTGAACCTAGATCCTTTAAGAACTTTTCAAAATGTGTCTACATGCCCATTTGGATATTAATTTCTAAGTACGCCATATAGATAAATAAATCTACAAAGAAATTTGTCTTTGAGCATTGAATCTCTTGAATGCATCATACATCAATTAATTTATCGCTTTTAGGTTAACAAAACCTTATTTAGTCATATGGTCATTTTGAGTCTATTATAAGAGATCTTATAATAGAAGACCAAGGTCAGGTCAAAATTTTTAAGACATGCCCTTAGACATAATAGAGTTACCAGCAATTTGCTAATAAATGAATTCGCAGATGATCTTTGTATTGCTATATTATTTGAAACGTTCAAATTTGGCGCTATTGAAGTTCGGAAAGGATTCTATTCCCTAATGGAAATAGAATTAACCTTGAAACTCTAGTTGAATGAGATTGAGCCTTGCAAAGCCAAGAAGACATATAGAGAAGCCGCAAAATGTGTTTTAGGAGAATTTTAGTGTGAACTCATGACAAAATATATCAATTTGAACTCGTTTCAACGTTCTTTAGGAAAATAATGGAAGCTGTTCGTTCCCATATGGTTAGATAAGCAACTAGCTACCTAAATGCTGGTAATGTACATTAATTTTAGTGATCACCCAACGCTCCAGATCTGAATTATATTTAATACATGTGCTAGTTGTAATCAACTAATGGAGGCTATTATTGAATAAAGGATCTTACAAACTATATTTGAGGATCAAATAACGAATTTGCCACACAAAGTAAATGCAGTAATCATTGAATCAGATCCGTTTATTTTGTTTTTAGACTCTGTGGTCTCTTCATTCTTGTTTTACAATTTTTAATTATGATTTCTTATTCACTTATCCAGTAAGACGGAAATTATATGAAGAACATGTTCAACTGATTCATATGCTTTTACCATTGTTTCAATAAAGATATTGTGGATATGTAGATTTAATAAAGTGGTGGGTTAACTTTGCCCAAAAGTTCATAGTTCCCATACCTTTGTGAACACTATTAGAAAATTATGCAGAATCATAGCTTTTATAAGTCTAGATTGATAATATGCATGTTTTTGGGGAGACTTGCTTTTTCTAATCGGTTGCGGTTCGATTAATGAACTATCTCGAGTAAATGGAACAATCAGAGTTTTCATTTCCGTCGTTCTCCTCTTTAATCGACTCTTCATCTTCTTTCACCTCTTCATCAGCTGCTGTTTCTCTTGTGGTTTTCTCATCCCTTGAATCATCGTTATTTAATAACTGAGATTCTGAGCTTCAAAATGAGTACCCACATTTTTGTGAAAGAGAAACTATTAAAAAATCTGTGCATATTGAAATAGTAATCAACCGAGAACGAAGATATTGTTCATGATAGCCTTTTTTAAAAGTTGGTTCATTTGAAACCAAGAAACACGAAAGACGAATTTCTCCTTGAATTTGCTTGTTTATCTGGTGACTCATCTCGCAAGATTTTGATTTTTTCCAAAACGAAGTAGTTTGCCAATAGTTAGAGCAATTTCCAAGAGAGCCTGGAACGTAAATTAGCTTGAATTCGTACTGGAGGGTATTCGCTTCGGCTTTCGACGTTGAGGGAGATGTACTTAAATTTCAATTTTTTTATGTCACAAGTTCCAAAATTTAGAAAAACCTGTTTCCGTAATTTTTTAACAGTTGCTAGGCTTAGTTAGTAACCGAAAAGTCCGATTTAATTTTGGGTTTAATACTAAGTATATAAGCTTGGAGGCTTACAGTATGTGAATTAAAAGTGCTATTAATGATAGGATATAAGGGAAGAGATGACTGCAAATCATTACGTTCTTCATATTACTAATTACTTGCCAATACAAATAATATTTAACGTTAATTTTGGATTAAAAAACATAATTTAAAATCCTTCGTAGTGTTTACCATGAATCTGATATTCTGATAATCACCTGAGAAAAAACCTCTCCTTTTGTAGTACCCCACACATACCCCAAGAAGGGTATATCGGAGATGCGACTCAATAAGTGCGTAATAAACTGTTAAGAAGGTGGATAAGTGAAAAAGTAGAAATTATGCTCGAAGTCGATGATTTCTTAGATCATTCATAATGCACCATGTTTCTTTAGAAACATTATGAAAATTGACGAATCTACTAACATAATAAATATCTTTGTCAGCTTTTATTGTCTTGTGATAAATTATTCTGTATAGTTTCACGTGAATTTTTCAAGATTGCATATTATTTGTAGATATATCTAAACCAGAGTTTAGCTTATTTTTAAGAGGACTAGTTTGTGTGTTTATCAATCTACGAAATGCAAAGTCCATATCACCAGAGAGCATGCTTCAATCAGTTGCATTTTCAGTATTGGTTTTTACTGAAAATTTTGTTGATACCGCTTTATAATTGAAGACAATATAGTCGATGAATTATTAGTACTACAACAGGTCTTAGTTATTCTGGTTAAATGCATGTTCATACCAAAAAAATCAAGACGTTCTTGATTACTCGTTACTTATACATTCTGTAGCTTTGTTTCTAAGTCTTCGAACTTCTCTCTTCTCTTCTCTAACGTTTGGCTTGTTCTACCAGCTGTTTGTCGAAGAAGAAAGATCCAGATTCTTGAAAATGAATAAGAAAATCCAGTTACCTGTAGTTAATTCGTATTTATTCTTAACATCATTGTACACCATACACCATCGTATGTACAATGAAAAAATTTGGATGAAAACGGATGGAATATAAATTTATATTGGAACTTCAATGTTGAGTAAACACGTGGAATATTTTTGAAATGAAATAATCTCTTCCAAATATCCGAGTTTCTATGTCATTGGGTGCATTTTTGTTAATATCAACATTGTTTTTATTATTTTTAGAATGAATGGTATGTTCCACAACTTTTTATATGAGATTTTGAGTATACAGCCTCTTTCCTCCCATAATAATTCATATTTTCACATGGTATTTTCTACTTTATCTCTCCCTTTGTTGAATAATTTTATGTAATTTTTGTAACTCAAATCAACAAATTCTTCATTGTACGATGATTTTATGTTAGTTTTCCCAAACTAACTATTTTTCAACATATTCCAACTTTCCCATATTTAATTATAAGAGGGTGGTTTAAATATAAACAGAATTATTTCAAATAATCTCCGTCACACTCTTTTGCTAAGTCTTCAGAAGATGATTCTATATCCGAATCGCACTCCGCTAAGCAACCCAACAATTCCTCCAACGTTTCAATCGTAAGATGTACTGTATGGGTTTGGACAGCAATAACGCAATACGGATTGGAATATCGGGTAGTTTTGATCTGTAGACAAGTTTCACCGTGCTTTTAATGAGGTTACTATGAGTCCAAAGTTCGTTTTTTAGTGCGACAACCAATCGCATTCACTTCTCTCATGTCGCACAACACCTCATCTGATAGTGTCATCTTCGCTTTAACTGGTGCGCCTTCTCTACACCAAACATGCGCGTTTAACCTCCGGAATATAGTGTCTGTGTTGATTAATCGGTGTTTGAGTAATTTTTGTTCAATATCATATTATCTTCAACCAAAAAACGAATAATGTGTTGCGCAATAGACACTAGTTACATCCTTCCAGCTTATGACTATAAGTACACTGTATATTTGAACCGCCCTCGTATGTGCTTTCATCTGTATGTTTATTTATTCCGTTATTGTAATTTCCAGAAATTGATAATAAATTTTAGTCCACATACTCCCTTTAATCACCTTTTTTCATAATTCTGTTCGAAATAGGAATTAGTCTGAGCAATTTTTACTCAATCAACAATTTTCCTGGCTGCTGGAACGTATTTCTACAAATAAGCTCGCGAAATAGATCCTTATATCGGCCCTGTCCAGTTACAATGGAATTTAAAAATTCGGCGAATTCGCACGACGCCTTCATCTATTTTTTTATAAATGGACATTATTTATTCTAAGTAATGTCTAGGAAAGTCTATTTATTTATTTCTTTTGTTTCTTCTTTCTCCATCGTGTCTTCTGAAAGAACAACTTCTAAATTAGTCTCTTCAAGTGTTTTTCTGACATTTTTTTATCTGATATTTTTGTGAAAGATGTAATGCTGACTTTTTATTATTTATTATCCAATACTTTATTCATAGACGTTGTTCATTAGGGTATAATTTTGAATAAGTAAATTATTTATAATAATTAAATTAATACACAAAAAACTTCAATTATGTTGAGAAAGCTAATTTTCTTGTTTTCCTAACTACACATTTCGTAAAAGCCCACGCTGCATACTACTTGAATAACCACATCTTTTTCTCTAATAGTCTTCAGAGTCTGGATTTTCTGGGAAACTTCTTTATACTTTGAAAATTTTCCAAAATTTCCCGCTTAGCCGGAAAATACTTTAGTAATTTCGGATAGCTTTCGATACCATACAAAATAGTTGAAAAATATGCTATATAACTTTGGCATTTTGATCGAATCTATTGAGGGGATAGAACTTCTGATAATATTCATATATAGTTCTTACTATGATTGATACATTCAGCAGATCTTCTCTGGAAATATTTTCCCAGGAAAAACTTTGTCTGTCTCAGTCTCCGTAAGATGTCCTAATAATTGATTGTGTTCCTATCTACCTTCTTTTCCAATGCTTTTTCTATTGATATGTAACTGATACAACAGGGTTCGAGTCCCACGAAGAGCTTGACTGCATTTGCTTGAGCTACCTTATCAATTCATCATCTTTCGATAGATTATTCCTCTTGGTGTTCAGATTGGCTTTAGTACCCCAAATAACTGACCTGTATGTGATGACGCACAATTGCCATGTAGATCAACCATAGGACTTTTGAGTTACAACCCCGATGAAATTTTGCAGTTAAGACTGATTATTGAGAAGTAAAAAACAAATGATTGCAACAAAATAAAATTAGTCCTAAATTGATTGTCGTTTTGAATTACGAATACTCTGGACGTCGTTTCTAATAGTATTACAAAGAAAATTAAAATTCTGTCGTTCAATTGGTGTCGGTTATTGATGTTCACTATGTGAAATTGTTGATCCGAACGTCCTTAAATATGTTAATCATCATTGGAAACAAAGGATATTGGAGGTCATGAAATGAGAGCTTCACGTTCTATCTACCTGTTTTCTTAAACAGTATTTATTTAGATGATGTCTCACTGCTATCAAGAAGTAGAGGGACGCCCCATCATTCCGAAAATATATCCCCCGGATAACATCGTTCGCGTTGGTGGGCAAAATCGGTAAAATATTTTGTAGAAAGTCCAAATAGATCTATCAAAGGATCATCAAAAGAGTGATGACCTTCTAGTTGGTAATTTTTGACACCAATCCACACGTTAACTGAAGACCTTAAATGGGAACGACATTCTCTTTATTACTCTACAATTACATTGAATAAAATAAAATAAAATAAAAAGCAACAAATTATAATTATGTAAGGTGTATGCGGCGAATCAGCGGATTCCGGTTGTCGGCTCATCATATTCAAGGACTTAATTCCTCCGACCTTAGTGGAGAACTATGTGGTTGAACCAGAATTCGACGACTGATGTCCAAGATTCAACAAGAAGGGTTTTTCTAGAACGGCTTTATCTTCTTCTTCACTAACTGTCCAAAGCGCCATAAATTGTTTTTAATTCATCTAATTTAATTGAGTCTATTTGAATTGTTGGCAAGTTAATATTATTCAAAGTTTTTGATTCACTGATTGTTTTTAATGGCGGAATTTCAACATTTTTCAATTTAGTTTGATCTTCGAATGTCTTCAGAAATATGTCTTGGATTTGCACTTCACATCCACTTCGTGATGTTTCTAGAATATTCGAGCAGCTGAATTTCGCAAGGGGAGTTTTCAGTTTTCTGGGTTGGCTGGATGTCTTCACAGAGGAATTCTTCTGTTGATACTTCTAAGCATCTGATATTCAAAAACGCGTATTCGTGCTCAGAGGATAGCAGGTATTTTGATTGCGGAATTATTGTTTTATAGGAATGGAAATCTATTTTTGTTAAGCTGCTTATTGATTATTACAATTTCTGAAAGCAATTCAATTGGATCAGCTACAGAATTATGAAAGGTATTTAATTTAGAAAAAGTAATAGCTGCTTTTATTTGTTCGAGTAGATCATAGATTAATTGAAAACTAGTGGTAATTTGAGATACAATAGTTTGAATTATAAAACAATGTTTCTATTTCGTCTACTGTAAGGTTCTTTATCATTTCTTGCATTTTTGTTATAAGGGCTTTAAGAATAAATTGATTATTGGCGAGTACTTGGGTATTTTTCTCAAAATTATCGATTGATTTTTGTAGTAAGGTGATTTGTTCTTTAAGTAACGTTTTAAATTTCTCTTGATTAGTTTAAAGAGAGATCTTTTACGTTTGGGTTTTATCAAAGGGTTGAGCTGTATTAATTATGTATTCATTTCATTTTCAAGTATATTAATTATGTGATAGGAATTTTTAATGTTTTTATATTGATTCCGAAGTAATATGAACTCAGTTAAATTCGTCAAGTCGTAGATTTGTATGAATGTACAATGGTCGGTTTTAATTTGTGCGTTACCCATGTAGCGGTAGGATTCCAGGATTGTTATTTAGGTTGTGGAATTTTGATTTGGTGCTGGTGAACCTGATGAGGAACGCAAAAATAACGATTTCCATAATTTTCTTGTTTTTTACTGTTACTTCCTAGAGATTCGGACGATTCTTGTTCTTCTCTCAGGACTTGGATTTTGTAGTACTCAACACTTGACTCGATATGCCTTCGATTCCGAGTTTAACACCACAAAATTTCGAATTTTTCCGATTAATCGTAGAAGCGAACAAACTACTCGCGAATTTCGTGTAATTTTCCGGAAAATCCTACTGACTGCGCGAGTAAAGGCTTTGGTTTTCTTGAAGATATTTTTAAAAAACGAAAGTGACTTTATTACTCTACAATTACATTGAACAAAAAACCTAACCAAATATAATTGTGTAAGGTTTATATATAGTTTAAATGTCGGCTACGACGTCAGCGGATTCCGGTTGTCGGTTCATCATATTCAAGGACTTAACTTGACTGGGAGGGAAATCTCCTCTAGCAACAGCTACAATCACCATTACAGAACACATCAAACAAATTATGTCGGAATATTTTGTGGTCGAAAATTGATGAGACATTTCAAATGAAAGTAACAAAAGCTACAACACATAGAAGAAAGATGTACACTTGTATTTATATATAATGATACTAATGAATATATCAATATTAATATCAAGAAACGTCAAACGGTCAACGGAAATTTTCATTTTAAAACTTTTTACATGAAATTTTAACTACTACAGTAAACATACGTTAACACACACATGAAGTTTAACTTCTTAATCAATTTAATCTATTATTTATTAAAGCTAATGCCCCCGTGCGTTTTTTGTCCAAAAATTCAAATTTAAAAATTGATTCTGCTCATAGAATGATTATGTTGCAGATAGACAATTTTAACACAAATATTGTTTCCATCACTTTTTGAAAATTTAAAGAATAGTACCATACAAAGTTTCCAAAATCCCTTAAATGACTGAAATTATAAACCCAAAATCCAGTATAATATTTTCCATTCGGCGAAATACGTATATTTGGAATATGTGGTCTTTTTAGAGTTTTCCAAACCAGACTATTAGAAACCGACCGTAAAGAGAAATGAAAAGAAAGACCAATAATTGGACTTAACTTCGCTTCTTGAATACGAATCGGGAAGTGACAGTAGAGCAGATGAGACCAGAGAATTGTTTGGAATAAAATGAAATTTTCTATTCTCGCTGCTATTCGGTCTGAATTAGAGGTAATTGAGGGCTTTATAAATATGCATAGACTTTTAATTGGGAAGATGACACTGCAGAAAATAGTCTGTGGTGTAAGATTCACAAAAAATTGAATAAAACTTTAACGATGAAAGGATGCAGACAAAGCTATACAAAATTTAACCCACAATTATTTGTCAGTTGTCATCGACTCGAAAATTTGACCAAGTAAACAAAAATCTGATTGGACTAGGTTCAAATTTCAATGAAAGGTAGCTGCTACAATCAATCTTGATTTAACGAACACTGTATTTACTCGCTTATACCATTAACATTAAGTGAAACGACAATGATGATAATTTCTTCATAATTATCAAAACCAAAATACTTTACTCGGAGCTACATCGTGAAAACGTGAGCAACATGGAAAAGCTAGGTTGGAATTCTCATTTTTTTCCCAGACTGATGTTGTCGATAAAAGATCTGTAGAAAATGTAAAAAAAAACTGTATGTGTGGTTATGGTTAACGTTTCAGATTTAAACTCCGTTTGTGAAACTGTCCTTAAACCCATTATTATATTACCATCGAGTTGAGGATATGAAAAGAACAAATAAGACTATTGGACACTGGAAATATCGAGGATGTAGATGACATTGTGATAATAGTAGAAGATGAGAAAACAAATACAGGTTAGAAGAGCTGTAGCAGATATAAAATTCTTCATATATATCAAAAAAGAGCCATACTAAAATTGACATATGGATCAGAAACAAGGACACTCACAAAGAAACAGAAACTTGAAATAACAAAGAACAGAAATGACATTTCTGAGAAAAATAGATACTATATTATAATACGACAAAATAAGGCACAATACTATAAGGAAAAATTTGAATTTTAACCAATTAAAAACAAAATAGAAAAAGGACAATTGAGATGGTTGAGCCAGGTTATAAGAATGGAAGATGAACGATCAATAAGAAATAAAAAGAAAGGAAGACCGCGAAGGAGTTGGATACAAGCAATTGAGATAACAGGGGAAAATCGAAGATTATAAATTTGCAACAAATAAAACAGAAGATACAGGATATAAATGGAAACTTCAGAGGAAGAGGGGGCTCATGTAATAACTCAACTCCAATATTCCTTACACCTGAAAAGGTAGAAAGTCATCAGGATTAAATGAGAAATATGTAGATGTTAATTGAACAGAAACAGTGGTAATACTCCTACTGAGCATACTAGTTACCACCACCACTACATACAAACCGACAATTACAAAATCTGATGCTTATTTAGGTCCCTATGAATCTCCCCAAATGCTACATACTGCCTAAGGAGAAGATTTTTCTACAAATAACACTGAAATAATGATTATTTGAAGAAAGTATGTATGTGTATATTGTGGTACCTTTAGAAATCTTCTATCTTCAATCCCATCAATCACTTTCTGGAGAATTTTTTCTAAAGATTCCAAGTGAAGTTTTTTACACAACAACAATGTATGAAGAGATGGAAGAATCAAAATCAATGCACCCGTTGAACGTATTCTAATAAATCCAATTGTTAATATTCAGATCAGTTTTGTAGCTGGAGACATTGATTTTCCTGGTGATCAAATCAGCTCTAGTACTTCAAACCATTGCCTCATACTTGATTGATCTCACTATCGTAGTGTACAATATGATCTTTGAGTTAAAACTCCAATTTTCACTGTTTTTGGGCTTTTGTGACTCAACTAGATGATTTTACAGTCCGAGGTGACTTCTCCTCTGCTTGCCACGTCTAAATTGATGAGCTGTAGGTCAAGTTTTGTCTTCCTGTTGTGGGTAACTAACATGACGACCTCATGTGAAATATTGTCAAAAGCGTTTCCTTTGGTGGTAAGCAAAACTTCCACATCAACTAATCCATATCAATTATTGACATAAAGTCAAACTAGATGATCGTTGAATGTGTGGGGAGGTTTTATTGGTGAATATGTATTCAGATCATCGTTTCTTAAAAATAAAAAAATTGATTATTGAGATGTATTAAGGTGTTCTACTTAACAAATTACCTCTTTTAATGAAAAAATTCCTATACTATACATGCCAAAGGATGTGATTTTTGCTCGATCTTACGCCTGCTCACGCTAATCAATCAATTAATAGTAAACTGAATCAAATATTTCTTGGAAGATAGATCGGAAGACATGGTCTAGTACAATGGACAACAATATCACCAGATTTCAATCAAACCAACCTTGTTTTGGGGTCACATCAAGAATGATTGTATAACATACCTCCAACAACAAGAAATGACATGGTGGAAAGATTTTGGGAATTTTTTTGTGAAGGTCAAGCTGATTTCGATTATACAACAAAATATAAGATTTTTCATTCCAAAGAATGTAACTTTGATATGGTACGAGTACAACATTCTAAAACACCCTGTAAGATTGCGGAGACTCAAATTTCATCACACTAATCAATCATCCTGATTAGTTGAACGAAATTGATCTATTGGTGTAAGAAGTAAGCACAGAAAGGTAAACCGAGTAGTTTGGGTGATGCCTGCCGTATGGAATCTCCAAGCAAAGAACTCCCTATAGATTGACGTTCTGGTCATTTGCAGGCGAACTCGGTAATCATGAGCACGTCTACCTGTCGAAAAGATCTTGTAGATACTGTTCCAAGAAAGATTACTCTAGACAGCTCGGAAGAGCATCTGCTTTTCTTCTATGCACCATCTGTCAAAATTTCTGGTCAGTTCTGGATCGTCTAAAAGTTAAACTGCTCTCTTCTGTATCGAGTCGAGGTATGCTTGGTAGCCGAGCTTAAAATGTGCTAACAATATTCTAAATTGCCAATAGAAATTCGCTATTTTGTTTTATTTCAATTCCAAGAATCTCTTCTGGACGATTTTAGTTTTGTCCATATAGTGAGGAGCCCAATTTGTCTGTTCTTGACCAAGTTATCGTCTTCAGAGACTAAATACCATCAACGGCTCCAGAAATTCCAATTTATTCACTTTGGTGAGGTTTTTATAATAAATTTATCTTTCATAAACCTAAGGTTGTTGAACGTTGAAGTTTAAACCCTTATACACACATACACAACCAGTAGAAAAGAATAATCTTCATACATTTTGGAAAAATGGAACATTTTAGGAAAAATTCCGCTTTTTCACCTACACATTCAGTTGATTACCAAACTGTATACAAACCCTTTTTTTACGTAAAGCCCCACATCCCGACAAAATCTTACGTACGATGGATCGTCCCTACTGGGTTCAAATGTCTTTGGAGAGGCCACAATGAACCCCAATCAAGTTATATTATCATACTCACCACAAACGTAGAGGCTGATTTGCGAGGGGAGGTGATGAGGCGTGAAAGTCAAACCCTCCCCTTCTGCTATACGGCTGAATATTTATTTTTACCGACAAGGGTTGATTAAACTTACCCTTGGATTAAAATTAATCAAATAAATTGATACATCCAGAGTGTGGAAAATTGTATACACAGCAATATTTAAGTTACTCCTTTAGGGAATTTTTTTGGTAGGTGAAATAGATAAATATTTGGGATTTAGAGGAAATCTGTTCAAATTGATTGAATTGATTGTTTTTTAGAAGCTTGAAAAGAATAATTATATTTTCTTCAAATTAGATCATTTCTAGAATTGAGGTCATCAAATTAATATGTTTTCCAGCTTCTAGATGAGTTATACAAAGGAAAAAAACCTCTTCCCTCTAAGCATATACCACCATATAAATCTACGAATGGGTGCGAAGAAGGACATTCCGTCAACCCCCTGTCATTTCGACATGTTAAATAAATATTCAAGAAAATATGTTTTCCAGCTTCCTGATGGGCTTAAAAAATCAGTGTCTCCATCGCCCTTTGAAATATCAATTTAAAATTTTTAGGGATCATAACTATTACTATTCTTCATACTTTGAAATGATATACAGAGTATTCCAGAATGTTGTGTCATATTAAAGTTACTTTTTTCAAAAAGTCAAGTTGATTCATAATATGCAATAAAATAAAGAGTTTTTTATTTAAAAAATTCTGGAACAATCTTTAAGATTATGAATAATTTTCAAATAAGATGATTAATGCTGGGCTATAATAAATAATAAATTTTTTAATTTTTTAATTGATACCTCGAGGAACAAAGGAGGCCTCACACTAATCAATAAACCTGTAATTGAAACACTAAAATCGATTCAACTCGTGAGCTTCAGTTTGGAATCCAATAAATTCTGCCATGCTGGGAAAAGTCAAATAGATCACTTTCTAGCCACAAAGGGAATAGGCAGGAAAACAACGGACCCAAGAAAAAATAAAGAGGACGCCTATCCAGTAATGGTCAAAATAAAAAACCTGAATCTAAACAGATATTATGAAACAAAGAAAAGTATAAAAAAGTGGGATGCAGGAAAAGTAGAAAAAGAAGAGACTAGAATAAAATATCAAGAAGAATAAATTAAGATCACGGAAAATTACTCAATAGACAAAAAAGACACGAAACGTGGAAAGAGAAAAAAGCAATATTGCAAAAACGACAGAAGTAGCACCAAACAGGAAGGGAGGAAAAGATAAAGAATGGTATGACAAAGAATGTGAGAAGGCATGAGAACAAAAAAACAGAGCGAGAATAAAAGGAATAAATGACTCGATAAGACAATAGAAGAAATGAATTATTATGGAAATACGATTAATTTGAGACAATTCTACAAAAAGATAAAATATCAGAACTATAAACCATAAGAGATGAGAAATAAATGGGATGACTACTATAGATAAAGACTTAACGAGAAAGAAAAAATCAAAGCAAATACAGAAATGATGTTAACAGAGGAAAAAGAAGACAAGGTATTATGCCCTACAGAAAATGCAGGGCAAAATGAAATATAAAAAACTTTTTAATATGGTGAAGAAAAACTAACATATTAGTCAATTAATAGAGCGAATATGGAAATAAAAGAAAATCCCAGACGAGTAGAGCATAGGTATAATCACAAGAATATTAAAAAAATGCAGTAAAGATCGTCATATCGTCATAAAATATTGGCAAATTTGATAGATAAAAGATTAAAAGAAATCGCAAAGAAAGAACTAGAGGATTATCAAATCAACTGTAGACTCTAGACCAAATAAAAGAAAAGACAGTGGAATATAAAAAAGAAAAACATTTAGTTTTTATTTACTTCAGAAGTACTTTCGATTGAATAAAGAAAAGACAAAAAGAACTAGAAACACAAGTGAATTCTAATTACCCGTATTTTTTTATCGCAATAATACCTCAAAACCCAAATTCCATATCTCAAACTGTCATTTTATTGGATATATAGATTAAATCTGAAATGAAATATGAAAGTAATTGATAACGCGCTCGGACGATTCTCAATAAGGATATATGTAATATACCAATATCGAAAGAGATTAGAACGATTCGGGACACGTTAAATCCATATAATCGAATATATCATATGAAATCTTTTAACAAGTTTATCACATAACACAAACTAAATGATTCAACATAATCGCTGGTCTGGGTCCTTGGGTCACTGACGAACAGAAATGAGGATAACAGGAGATTAAGTGGACCACCACGAACGGGATCAATAACGTTCAAGTTTACACATGAGTCGCTGGTCTGTTAGGAAGACGATTTGACATAATGATATTATATTCGTACGTTGAACTAATCGTTTTGGAATTGGCCCATTAGTCCTGTAACAATTTGAGTTAAATTCAAATGTAAGTATGTATTGGAGTAATGGAAGCAGGGATATTGTCCTTGATGAGATTTACATGCATGGGTTATCACAAGGAACCCTACTTTGGTTTTAATCAATCACGGAGAGACTAATACAGCGTGAGTCATATTTCTACCATGTGTACCTACCTACATACCAATCATCTAACTACCAATCATTCATTATTCGTGTCAATTTTCAATTTTTTAGGGTAAATCGTAAACGACAAGACACCCCTAGAAAAAAGGAAGCGCTAATAAAAGGAATGTTGAGAATAGGAGTTGTTTCGCCGTCCCTATCAAAAGGAAGAGCTAACCAAGGAATATCGTTGTAAGTAGCTAATTTTTCCAGCCGGAATCCTTGTACTTCCGGCGGATTGATAATAGAACTGAGGTAGTTTTCGAAGAACCAGCCGCCGTTCACCACGCAGCTTACAGCGAAGACGAAATCTGAATCCGAGTAATTGTCTGAAATTTAACTCTGTCCGTTGAAGGGTTTCTAAGCCAATCCACCCGAACTGGTGACATTGACGTCAGTCAGTAATAAAACCTGCAGTATTCGTCAAAGAACATACTGGACCGCTGAGGCTAGAGTCCGAGTTGAGTTTGTATTTATCATATTTATGGGATTGCTGTTTTAAACCGTTGGAGCTTCAAATTTCGTCGGTTGAAGAAACTATCATTGAAGGAGCTGAGTATTCACATCTCAGTGATGATCTTGTTAGAGCCTTGAGGAATCCGATCATACCGAGGGTAAGGAAACTTCTACTGGAGGTGGTGAGGGTTCATACTCTTGTAGGAGTCTCAAAACTGCCATTGAGGGTGCTGAGTACTCACATCTCAGTGTTGATCGTGCTAGGGCCTCCAGCCATCCGATTATACCGAGGTTAAGAACACTTTTACTGGAGAAGTTGAGTATTCACACTCCAGTAGGAGTCTGAAAATTGCATTGCTTTTCTCTTCTACGTGGTACTTGTTGTAGCTAAGTTTTTCTAGGTCCTTCCTTTCCTCTCCTTTCATATTTTTGATTATGTCACTGCTCTTATTAGGTTTTGTGGAATTTTTTTTATGTACCCATCTTGCAACTTTCTGCTATTTTCTTCAGTTGTTTCAACTTCACTGCTACTATACTACTTTGTATTTTTGTTCATTCTTTCTGAGAATTGTGTTAATCAGAGCATAGGATATTTCTTTCGTTTTTGTTACTTTCTCCGCTATCTGTATGTTTTTTTTTTCTCTTTTATGTATGAATGACTCCCAGGTATTCAAAAATGGTAATTCTTTTGTTCCTTCATCCCCATATCCTCTTTTTTCAATCATTATGATCCCAACATTTCTTATATTTTTTACTGATATATTCAGGGCTCCGATTGTCATTATCCCTATGTCTACTTGCTCTTCCATTTTTTAGGTAATGTATAGGTAATTATCAATTCATTTGTATCGATTCCTAGTTTTCATGACCAATTATCGTCTCCAGTTAATAGTTCTTCCCTTCTACTGTTTTCATCATCATATCAATGACAAGTATGAATAGATAGTGCAAAAATTTTATACCAGCTTTCGTATGAAAACGAATATCAAAATCATCTAATAATTATTCACAATACTATAAAGGCAAATAGATATTATGAGCATGAAACGTAAACTGTTCTTACTTTCTGACTAGCTCTCGTATCAAGTATTAAAAGACATCAATATCAAATAAATGTTTCAATTCATTTCTCGATAAGTTTCTCTAACTTAATTACATTGCTTTTTAATGATCCTAATAATGTTTTAACAAAAAATAAATGTGAGAAGCTGGGGGCAGTTAATTGGATGAAACCCGGTAGTTTCTCACAGACAATCCCCTTTCATTTTTAATAGCCAGACATATAGCTTATGAAAAGTAATAAGATACTTTCCTTCCCAGAAAAATTGAATTGGGGGAATATCACGATAAATCATTTTGTATATTTAAAGGTTGTAATGAAATTAAATATCTTTTTCCAAACATATTTGATTCAATGGTAATTTGAGAAATATCCAATTTCAAAATATCTCTTAACAGGATATACCAGAGCCCCGCAATTATTACTATTATGGCATCCAAGTCTCAATAAATCCCACTGACTTCCTGCCCTCCATTAGAGAGTAATAGCTCATTGAATACCAGGGACTTGGTTCCACTAGAGAGTTCTAGCTCATCAAGTACCAGGGAGTTGGCTCCACTAGAAAGTTCTAGCTCATTGAGTGAGTACCAGAGATGTAACTCTACTAGCTCATTGGGTACCAGGCATTTGGCTCCACTAGAGGGTTCTATCTCATTGAGTACCAAGGACTGGGCTTCACGGGAGAGTTCTAGCTCAGTGACAACTATGGACTTGGCTCTACTAGAGAGTTCTAGTTCATTTAGTACCAGGAACTTGACTTTCTCTCTTGATCGTTCACCATTATGTAATTTTTTTTTCTTCAAAATCTGGTGATTGATGCTGCAGGATCAGGTTCGTTTGCGTGCCCGATCACAAAGGCAACGATGAAGCAGATTCACTCGCCATACTGGGATCGGTGAACCCACCAATGGGTCCAGAGCTCATCTTTGATGTGCTGTCATCACGTCTTTCAACATCCCTTTCACAAGGCGGGCTTTGCAGAGATAGATTAGACAAATGGGGGCCCATATAGACGAACCCCGTTCGTTTCTCACCAAATAACTGCTCCAGCTGAAAAGGCGCGAAATCTATTACTGCAATATGTCAACAGCTTATAGCTTCACAGTTTTAATCGAGAGATCTTGATGAATCGCATTCAGTTTAATCGATATTTGAGTTGCATGTGCGCACTAGTCCAAGCAAGTTTTTTAACCCTTTAAACAATGATATTTTCCATGAAATATTTTTTTGTTTCATTTTATGCAATATAAAAATAGTTGGAACTTACCCAATATAAATTTAAGACCTATAATGAGCCTTTTAATCATTGTATATTCCTTCATGTTTGCGTTATAGTTCATTAGAATATTGCATGGACTGAACATTTTTTAGAGGACGCAATTTTATGTAGGAGGTCAATACAAGCTTAAACCCAATTTTCTAAGGTTTCGAAAACCATCAATCTTACAAAAAAATGGTTGAGACATATTTTGTAGCAATTCGCTTCGCCTACAATTATGTCTATATAATTTTTTTCTCATAAATCTAAAACTTGTGAAGTAATGAGGAAAAATGTAGAAAAATTTTATAAGAAATAACATTTTTTGCATAACAACTTTTTTCTATTGATTTTATGAAAAAATTGTGTCTGAACAATTTTCTTCTATAATTTTTCAAAATTTCATTTATTAAAAACGCTGTTATTAGCTACCTATTCTTCGATGGTCCCGGCTGTGGCTTAGAATCTAATTCAACATCGAATGTGAAGGTTTTAGAAATGAACGGATTCAAAGCTGGAGTCAAATTCATTTTCTTCCATTAATTCCAATAGAGGCACACACATGAAAAATTACATAAACATAATTATAGATAAAGCGATTCGCTACAAAATATGTCAGAACAAATTATTTGTAAGATCAGTAGTTTCCGAGATATCGCGAAAAACGTATTTTCACCTCTTTTTCCAAGATGGCGGCCGGGAGACAAGGGCGGCAACCACACAAACTTGCGGTTACGATTGTATTGACCCTGCCCTCATAAATAAAATTGCGTCCATTCAAAAATATTCAATTTTGCCTTTAAATTGTAACATTTCAACTCTTAATTTTACAACGTAGTGTATTTTGTAGATTCTATACTTAGTAATATGAATTTGATATATTTAAACATTTCTGATTTATTGTTCATCAAATGTTGAGTTTTATTATATCGTTTGCACGTCGAAGAGTAAATTTAATGCATTTATTCATTAAACACATGTCCATTGTCACAAACAAGGCAAATATTCTCATATCTAAATTACGATCCGCTGCAACTACAAATAAATAATAAAAGCTTCACTGTCAAATTTGTTATGTAAAATTAAATTGCACATTGTTACATTCTAAACATGCTTTTTTTATTGTGTTATGTTGATTAAAATAATAATTCTTAAATGGTTTTTCAAAAGTAATATAAGTAATTCGGAAATAATTAAGAGTCAATATTCAATAAAATCAATTTAAGGATCAAAATAAAAACAGTTGTTTCGATACATACATTTTTTACACGAATTTATTTCTTTAAGCGGGTAATCTGATTTGAAAATGTGAAAAAATTGATTTTCTTGGCATATTTTCAAAGCTTATAGCCTTAAGAATGTGTCCTTGTAGGATTTTCAAAAATTAGGATTATTTCCAGAGATACAGTAGATTTTGTGATCTAATATCTCAAGTTCTACTCCACCGATTCCTTTGAAATTTGATGGAAATTTGATAAAAATATGTTTAAAAGTCGTATCTTCACTATAGTTGCTAGATTTATATCATATATCAATCAAAAGTAGTCATAGACATATTCAATACTTCTTATGACTTTATTTACATTTTTTCAGAATTTCAGAAGTTTTTTTCAAAAAATTCAGCTTGAAAAATGAAAATTTCCGACAAAGAGAAACAGTGTGAAAAAAACATATGCAAGACAACATCTAAAAAGCCCCTTAAATGCAAACTAGAACTAGAAGGTCAAATAATACAACAAATAATGTAATACCATATCCATAACCAGTTATGGCGAAATAGAAGACGAGGTAAGAAGACATGAAGCTAGAACAAATAAGGTCGAGGAATAAAAATGCACCAATATATGATGAAATGATAAAAATATGTAAAAATTAAGCTCCAATTTGAATATGGAGTAGAGATCGATCACGAAAGAAGAAAGTGACAATCTGGATCCAGCATGAAGAAAGTTGTAGTAGAAGGAACAAGCTTTGGAAAAAAGAAGAAGCTCAATGAAGTTCCATAAAATATTTCGTGATTTTCTTGAAATGAATTGAAAACTTTCTTTAGTAAAATGAATGTTGATTTGCCATAAAAATTTCTTAACAGTGTGAATGTGATTATGGTTTTTTTCTCAAAGTATTTAAATTTTGTTTCAATCTTTGATCTTTCCTATCTAAGGTTAAGTTGTATTTATATGATTTTGATAAACGGACTCAAATTTTGTTTTTTGACTAATGATATTTATTCCCAAGTGAAACACGATATTAGAGACATCGTTGCATTGTATATTAAAGAGCGTTAATCGGTGTTCAATAAATGCTCAAAAGAGATACTCGTAAATTCCAATCCTCACTCTACATTTTGGTCTATATCTCATAGTCATGCATACATGACACACAGTATGAGAGTTCACTATATTCAACTGAAGAATATCAACTTTTTCAACATATTTGTGAGTGTTCCGCACGAATTTTCCTTTGTACACGACTGTTTAACATACAGTACGACTATGAAGTTCGGTTATGATAGAAGGGTCTCATATTTAACGTTTGATATTGTTTTTTCGCATGTTTTTAGAATCAAATTATTCCAGAAATTCTTGTTAGTATAAATACCAGCTTATTTATCAGCTGCAAGATCATTGAATTATTATATTCAACTGATGAAGTTACTAGTGAATTTCGATCAATTATATAAGTTAGTGATTAGTTAATTATTAATGGACTATCTAGTGTGAGTGATTGATTAAATTGAGTAGATAATTAACATTATTTATAATTTTACCCAACCTATAAAAATAGTTTCAATGAATATGAATACATCCGTAAATTATTTGGAAATTTGTGTGGTAACTTGTTTAATCGCAAGTACAATCACCGCGATTCCCTCGATACGATACATTTTGATACGGACTTGCGATTCCTTCGAATTTGGACTTCAATAGGCTCACATTCAATAGTAACAGTTTGTTAAATAATAATGTTCAAATAGATCAGGAGCAGGCAGGAAAATCAGATACACGGAAATGTTAATATTTCTGTTTGTAGCAAACTCGGCGAAGTTCGCTCAAAGCACAACAAAACTCCAATGCTCTGTAGCTTTTTGAAATTCAAATATTCATCACTGGTATAATGAAAAATATATCGTTTGACGTGGTTAATTTCAGAATATGCTTCCAGGTTTATTTCAAGAATCCCTTTATATTAATCGTTATAAATGTGTCTGAATCTAAACCGAGATTGAAACTTTTCCTTGGTTTGTCCGTCCTAAGCAAGTTTAATCTTTTATTTGTGTTTAGAAGTTTTCCTGGCAGTTCATTAGGGAGAGTTTGTTGTTAGCATCCAGTGACCTTTCTGGACAATTGCTTAATTTCAAAGTAACTAGATTAGAAGAGGATGTGTATGTGGAAAACTGTTTTTGCTCAAACGTAAAAACGTAAACGAAACTGACAATCAATAGATTTACACGGATTTCTCTACTGGGTACATTTGAACTTTGATGAAAATCATTCTGTAGAAAGTTCTTGCGCACAGAAATGATTAATGCATATAGTGAATAGAGCAGATAAATGACTTTGAAAGTGAAGATCTATCTCTTACTAATTGGCGACTTTTCAGAGGTGATTATATAGTTTACAACCACCTCTCCCTTCTTGCCAATAAGACATTTATTTCCAGTTTCCAGATTCAGTCCAAATCCATCTCTATCTTATACAACTATATCGCCCTCAGGCCCCATCCCAACCATCATCCCAGCTTTCGGTCCAGCGCTACAAAATATGTAACAGTAACCTGACTAGATTCATAACTTCTAGCAATTCTTCCAATTTTTGTTAGATAGTTGGCTTGAGTAGCTGCCTATGAAAAACCTATCATCGAATTGAATTGCTTGGTGCTGATTAAAAGCTCGTTCGCGTTAGAAATTGATTTAAATGCATTTATCTGTCAATATATATCAATTGATTCAGCTCTATCCAATTACTTTCTGTTCCCAAATTTGAAAAATGTCTTGATGCGAAGCGATTTCTTCAGTCAAAGGCAATTCTCAAGAAGTTGTGAAGACATTTTTGCACCAAAAGTTGTCACATAAGTAGAATATAGTTTGTAGGCGATTGGATTATACTCAAATTAAGCTTAAAAAATGTCTATTAAAGTCTAAGTAGTTTCTCTATGAGAACTGAGTTATATGAGGAATTTCCAGCCTTAAGAAGAAACATTAATTTGCTCTATAATCATTTTCATATTTCCACATGGGCTCTTTTTAAGTCTTTGCACTTTTTTCAGTAACCTTTTGAACCCTTACAAATGAAAGTTCCCTTTCTTTACAAAATGATACGTATAAGTCCTTGTCTGATGAAAATTTATCTTCCTGAAGTAAAACTTTGAGGTTAGAAAACAGAAAAACCTCAGTAGAGGTCATATTTGGTGAATACGGTGGGTTGTCAATTAATTCGTTAATTTTCAACCATGGCGATTACCGAAGTGTTAGAAGATGCGTTTACAGGTATAAAAGTTTTGTCTTTTTCTTCTTCAAAAGTTTTTTTGCAATTTTTCTTTTTACCTGATCAAACAATGATGCATAATACTAATAATGCTTCATCTTTCTGAAGGTAGTCGTAACAAAGCAGTGACCTTCACTTTTTCGGCAAATTGGAATGTCTTCGGGACTAGTTGGCCCTCCGCAACCCACTGCTTTTTTGTTTCAGTGTTGACTTGATTACATGACAGTGACAGACAGACAGACAGACAGCACCCAACGCTTGGACGCATGCATACAGAAACATTTGATGAACTTTCTCAACGAAACATCGCTTGTTGTCGCAGTTGTTTGTCGTTGTTTGAACGGCCACATTTGAATTCAGTAACAAAAAAAATTGACTATTTTAAGTGATGGTGCAGAGTCTTCGTACATAATGTCTAAAACCTCTTTCATTTACGTGAGTGCACTGCCTTACAAAATCAATTATAGATTAACAAACTGAAACTGAGCATCCAAAATTACGCCTGTTTTTTAGGAATAACTGGACTTGTCACCACCGTTCCATTAGAGCAACATCTACCAGCATTTATTTGCCAGAATTCTACGAAATAAATCAGGGAAACCAATCGTGGAAAACGAAGCATTTTCCACCACGACAATTTGAGCTCGCACACGTCAGTTCAAACAAAAAGTTTTTGACAAACAATGATTTCTTCTTATTTCCGCAGATCAAAATAAATTGCTGAAGAAGAGGTTGATTGCTCAAATCATATATTTTGGAAGTACTTCAATCGGAATGGAAAAAATGCTTCGATAATTGGTTCAAACGCATGGAAAAGTGTATTGATATTAAAACTTAAGTATCAACCTTCGTATTAACTAGCTTTCTAATCGTTCTGTATAGATGGGTGTCAAAAATAGATCCATATACTTTATAAAATGGACAAAAAAATGCGAAAAAGTCAAATAATTCCACAACCATTATTTATAGGTAGAGGACATGTATGTATAAAATTATTCTTATTTTTATGGGCGTTATATCAAAAGGATAATATACAAGGTGTGCTTTTAAAAAAATGGAATTTTGTTATTCACAATATTCGAAACTAATACTGTGAAAAACGACAACCAGTATGACTCCAAAATTTGTATTTACAAAGCCTCATTTTCATTTTGCAAAATTTTTTAATATAAATTCAAATTCAAATACCCGGAAATTCAAATACGGAAATCAAATAAGTTGGTCTTATGAAATTCACCTTTGTTTTCAGGACTAAATCAAAAAACGCAATAAAACATAGGGTGTTTAATTTAGAATTTCAAAGTTGATGTCGATACTGAAGAATTGGGACACCCTGTATAATAATAAATAAGTCAATAATCTGAAAATTCTTTCTAATAGAAAGAACTTTTGTTTTTTTGAAAACTATTACAGGTTTTCATATGTTTGACATATCATTCATTTGAAGCGTTAAAAACAATAATTTTTTTTCACTCAAATATATCGAACTTTAATCCTGAAAAAGTGTTTTACGTGATTTTGGTTTGAACACGATGAACGTCCTGGGCAGCCAAAAAAATTTGAATATGAAGAACTGGAAGCATTACTCGATGATTGTTGCCAAACATAAGAAGACCTCGCAGAATCTTTGGGTGTCACTCAAGCAGCCATTTCAAAACGTTTAAAAACAGCTGGATATATTCAAAAGCAAGGAAATTGGGTTCGACATGAACTCAAGCTCAAAGGCGGTTTTGCATGTCCAAAATGCTGCTGGGACGTTACACAAGGAAGTCATTTTTGCATCGGATTGTTACGGTGATGGAAAATGGATCCATTACGACAAGCCAAAGCGCAAAAAATCGTATGTGAAATCCGGTCAATTCAACGATAAAGCCGAATATCCATGGCGCATAATTTTCCATCATGACAACGCTCGGCCCAACGTTTTACCATACCCGCTTTATAGCCCAGACCTTGCCCCTTCTGACTACCATTTGCTCCGATCAATGCAGAACGTCTTTACTGGAATACGGTTCACATCAGAGCAAGATATCAAAAATTGGTTTGATCCATTCTTGGCGCAGTTCTTTTGGGATGGGATCCACAAATTGTCAAAAAGATGTGAAAAGGTCATAGCTTCAGATAGGCAATACTATTGTACATGTTTTTCTTAAATAAACGTTCTAATTAAAAAAAAACCGTACAGATTAGGTTATAGACCACAATTATCAAGTTGACATCAATGATTATGTAAAAAGTGCCCAGAAAGTTATGGATTATTCGACATTTCAAAATTACAGAAATTGTTTTTTGTGAAACATTTTTGCATTTTTGGTTTGCTTCCTTTTGATAAATCTGTTGTTTTACAAACCCTCAAAGGAATAAATTATAATAGTTACTTCACGGATATATTGTGAATAAATTCAAAAATGTTTGTGTTAGCCCTATTTGGAAATAAAAATTTAAATACAGTTCACAAAATAAGAACAAAAATGTAATTTACCTTTCCAAGACCAGTAACCTCTCTCACACCGATTCTTCGGATAAGTGCCGGAGGAACAGGAGGTGGAGTTCTTTGTATAGTACCGGCAAATCCTGATTCGTCTGCACCTTCAGATGAGTATCTTTTCCGACGATGTGGTGAAGAGCAAACATTCGTTTTTTGTGTCATCCTGAAAAACAAATAAAAAACAACACCATATAAAAATTATTACTTTCTCAAACATTCTTGTCAGTTATTTATATTGAATATCCTCATAAATCTACCAAACTGTCTACTACAGCCTTAGAGGCGCTACTGAACTTGTTTCCACTTCACCTCATAGTGAAAAAAGAGGCTCTACTACTGATAGAGCTAGAAAGCAATAAAAAGGTACCCTATTCGAAGTGGTAATTAACGACTGTCAATCATGGATCAATAAAAATCTTTCGCAAGCTCGAAATGTATCTCTATGTACAGAGATAATTTGAAGTTAGAGCAAGGAGCTGTATTAATGAGCTCTCCATTCCTCTAGGAATATCACTAGTAGTAAACAAATGTACTCAGTAATGTTCGGATAGAAACCTCCTACAAAATACAAAATAACTTCTAGGTACAGGTGGAGATTAGCCTATAAAGCCAAAAGAGCGCCACACATTCCAATTGGATGTGAAAAAATGTTCCATTTGATGTTTCATAGAATTCAAATAAACAACGACCTGAAATTAGTTGGCTTAATTCACCAAGTGAATTGAAAAGAAAATATCTTTCTTCGTTGTTTAGTTTTTGCAATGCAGCATATTCAAAATGCATTGAGCTGACAGAAAAAATTGAAATATCAAGAAAATGAAGTTGGACTGGGAAAGGAGAAGCGAGTACACGAAATGAGGTCCAATGCTTTTTTCTCAAAGCTCGTAGAAGATGGGTGGAAATAGAAAAGCTTCCCAAAGGATCTAACTAAATCTGTTTTCACTGTTTTTGCCTGTTTAAGAGTTACTCTACAATAAGGTTTTTGAAATAATGTTGTGTCTAAAGACATACAGAAAATCAAGGAAAAAGGATCGAGAAAATCCTCTAAAAAGATGTGATGATTGTAAATCCAAAAAAGTACATATTTCAAGGACATGGTACAGTTGTAAACCTAATGCAAGATTTCAGGGTATTGGATTCCAAATAGAAGGCTGAAAATTACTCAAAAAAAGTAGCCACTTGGAATTCTAAGTTCTCCGGGATAAAAAAGTTCATCATAAAAAAAATTCGACAAATAATATTTTGGTAAGGGGTGAAATCTTCCACAACTCAGACACTGTTGTTTCTAAACGGATGTTAAAAAGAGGGAAAGCTTTGATTCCCATGATTATACGAAAAGAAGTACCTGTTAAGCCTGAAAAGTTATATGATGTTCAAAATCTGTTATTAAAACATTTTGGCCGGGAATAGATCAACAGGGAAGGGCTAACGATTTACAAAACCTATTGTATCCTGAGGTTACTGATAAAGAAGCTAGTGCTTATATGTTAAAGAAAATCCCAAAGCTTTCCTTATCCAAAATTGGAATAAGAAACTAAAATCATTCATGAAATTTATTATTATTTAATTAAATTATGTATTTGGCTATTTTTTATTATAATTTGTTCATTGTTTCATTAAGTTGTATAGAAGAAATCCTTAAAACAAATTCTTAAAATGAATTTATATGAAGACGAGTTTTGATATGGAACAACTCGCTGTTTTAGTTAAAGTATTTATGCTTGCGTGCAAGGAGCTCAAAAATGAGTACCGAGAATTTTGGGAAACTAAGAACTATAATCTTATTATCTAAATGAACCTGTAGCTCGTTCATTGTTGTTTGGAAACTAATCGAGTTAATCGGATAGTTATAAGATAGGATCTTCTCTATTCTAGTAAACCAGTGAGTGAATGCGATCAGCTGACGGGTTGTTTCATTTGTCTATGGTTTTTATTTCTCTCATATGAGTGCTCATTATCAATTCACATCATTGATAGGCTACTGAGGTTTATGGTTTTTATACTTTTCGGCATTTCAACATAAAAATAACTTATTGGTATTGAGTTGGTTAATCATTAATAACTGCTCAATCACTATTATCAAACATATAGAATTTATTATATTGCTGACGAAGAAAAACGACTTCATGACAACACAAAAAATGAAATGTTGGACTTTGTAGACAATGAAAACATAGTTCGCAGTTTTGAACGCACAAATATTTTGAAACCAATTCTAATTCTTAAAACAATAAATTGAATTGACTAAAAATTGTCGATCATTGAATCTCTTGTAAACAAATTAGTTTAGGACACGAAAACTTTCAAAAAACAAATCGTTTATCAGGTACATCCAATCACACAACTACATCCATACAAAAACGAAATATTTTTAGAATATTTTATACTTTTCTCGATATACGAAAAGTATAAACTCGCACATTTCCAACCAATTAATCACCATCAGACTCAATTCCAACGTTGCTAACTGATTTAATGTGTCTCATACATCATCGTTTCTTTCATAGGTGCTAGATGATGAAAATTATTTCATTTTGTTGTGAAAACTTTTATTCATAAAAAACTAAATATTCCATATTAATATAATAATAAACTTTGAATGGAACATCAAATTTGATATTAATAAAGACGTACATCCAAAATTATTGCGTTTACTATATGTTGATACTTTCATTTAATAAAAAATCTGTTTTCACTTATATTTTTATGAATTAGTGGAAATTAACATATTTCAAAACTTGGGTAGCAACCCTCGTATTGCAAAACACTGATATTCCCAACTTTAATACAAATGTTGAACACTCCTATCTATTAAATCGAGAAAATACACCGAGAAGTGTACACTGACTGACCATTAACGTATCTGTCACCCTCATTGACAAAACTCGCTTTTTTTAACACATTTCCGTCGGCTGTTATCATCTTGCAAAACCTGCCACGTTGATACTTCGATGCTGCAGTAAGACGTGACGATAAGGATAAGGATAAACGTCACTTGTCCCAGAACCCGCTTAGAGCTTCTACTAGAACTAGATCGAACATTAAAACATTTATTATTCAAGGGTCAAAACTTTGTTCATAGTACCATATATGAGCATTAACCCGGCTTAAGGAGACCCAGAGCTATCGTCTCTGACCTCACTTAGGCAAATCTCAGCAGGCGCGTCCAAGTCGCGGGGGTGGGCCCGACTCAAAAGAGTCGGTGGCTAAGTTCTACTGGGGACCCAATGTTGCGGGGTATAACGCAATCCCCTACCCAGGGATACGGGTGAAGACCACACCGGCGGAGAAGGCGAAGAAGAAGAACTTCAGCTCGGCGGATCCGGCGCAAGTGACAACCCTTGCTTCTAGGGTTAATAAAAGAGGAAAGTGGGTAGATAAAACCCATTAGCTGCAGAGAAAGCAATTTATCTAGGAGAAGGCACTCCGATCTAAAGCCCTGGTCCTCCAGGTTGGGGGTTGAGGCGTCGGGCCAACCCCTCGATACTCGTAAAAACGAATAAAGGTTAAAAATCTCAGTCAAAAGCCTCGGAATAGGAAAAGTAAAAAATTAAGACGACCAAAGCAACGGAAACGGAAAATGAATTTAGGAACATGGAACGTACAAGGCCTCTCCACCAAAATCAAATGAAGTTCTACGAGAAATAAGACAACTAAATATGGATATAGTGGTGCTAACGGAAACAAAGAAGAAAGGACAAGGTTCAGAAAATTTGGGTCATTATGATCACTTCTATTCGGGAATATCTAAGGACAAACGAGCTCAGAAAGGAGTATCTATATTAATTAAGAAAAGTTTAAGAAAATACGTGTCATCGTGGGAAGCAGTCAATCAACGAATTATCAAAATAAATATAGCTATATGCGGAAACAAAACGACAGTCATAGGAACATATGGGGTTAATGAAGACGACACAGTAAATAACAAAGATGACTATTTTGAATGTTTGTCCGAAGAAATTTCTAAAGTAGGCACCTCAAGAGAGGTAATTATCCTAGGAGACCTAAATGCAAGAACAGGCAAGAAAATAGACGATCAGATAGTAGGAAGATTCGGGGAAGAAGTAACAAATGAAAATGGAAACAGACTTATTACATTATGCCAACAAAATACATTAAAAATACTGAATGGCTTCTTCCAACACAAAATGATACATAAATACACATGGGTACAGCATACACGGGACTTAAGATCTATTATAGACTATATAATATTGAGACAAAACACAAAAATTAGAATACAGGATGTTAAAGTACAAAGAGGGGCAAACTGTGGCAGCGACCACTTCTTACTTAGAACAAAAATTTTACCTTTCATGCAGATAAATAAAATAGAAAAACAGCAACAAGAAAAAGCATTTGAAATAAAAATTAATAGATTCAATCTAAATAGCTTACAAGAGGAAAGTGTAAAGAACTTATATCAAAAACGTCTAGATGGAAAACTGGTACAGGAAAATTTTGACAATCCGGAACAACACTACAGCTTTATCAAAAGAAGCATGATTGCTGCAGCGGAAGAAGCCTTGGGAAGATCCGATAACACTAGAAGACCAAGAACGTACTGGTGGGACAAGGAAATTGAGGATCTCATAAACGATAAGAAAGTAAAGTTCTCCAAGTTTCTATGCACGAAAAATGATAATGATAAAAGAAATTTTAAAGAAGCACAGACAAAAGTAAGAAAAGCTATAACAAAAAAGAAAAACAAGACATGGGAAAAGACCTGTACTCAAATAAACACATACCTAGGAGGCAGCAGAAACACAGAAAGTTGGAAAACCTTAAAATCTCTTCGAGAAGATAGATCAAATAATCTTATATCGCCAATAACATTAGAAAAATGGGATGAGTACTTCTCTAAATTGTTTACAGAAACAAGACCAGAGTTCAAAAATCAAAGAAAGGATAATATAAACATCATCACATCTCCGCTTAGAATTACAATTAAAGAAGTAAAAGACGTTTGTCAGTCACTAAAGAATCGAAAATCTCCAGGCCCGGGTCAAATAGCACCAGAGTTAATTAAAAATGGAACTGAAAAACTTTTTTCTCATCTGCAAATGCTTCTCCAGAAGTGTATAAATGGTGAAGCGCTACCCCAAGAGTGGAAAACATCTTATATGACTACCGTATATAAAAAAGGGGGCAGAGAAAATTGCGACAACTACCGGGGACTTACAGTGCTGTGTACAATATCCGGAATTTATGGAAAAATCATAAAAAATAAAATCGAACAGGAATATTGCAACATGGAGGCAGAAGAACAGGCAGGCTTCAGAGCGGGGAGGTCGACTATTGATCATTTATTTACGATTTCGCAAATAATTGAAAAGAAAACCGCCAAAAATCAAGAACTCCACCTTTTGTATGTTGACCTTAAAAAAGCATATGACAGCGTACCGCAAACAAAACTATGGGATGCCTTGGAAAGAACAAATATAAATGTGGCCCTAATAAAAGCAGTACAAAAGCTTTATGAAAACAGTAATTCACAAGTAAAAATAGGAAACAAGGTCTCAAAAGGATTCTCCATCAATAAGGGGTTAAAACAAGGATGTCGCCCACACTCTTCAAGATATACCTGGAACACGCACTAGCACACTGGAAAAGGAAATGTAAGAACATGGGCATCCCACTAATCGATTCCACACTATATACCCTGTGTTTTGCAGATGACCAAATAATCTTGGCACAGGACTACGAAGACTTAGAATATATGACAAGAAAGCTAGTAGAGGAATACAGGAAATGGGGTCTAGAAGTAAATTTTAGTAAAACGGAATATATGTGTATTGGAGGAGAACAACAAAATTTAATACTTGAAGAAACACAACAAAAAATAAGTCATTGTACAAAATACAAATACCTAGGCATGATCATCACTAATGATGGAAGATTAGATGAAGCAATAACACAAAGAAATAACCAAGGAAGACAAGCAATAAGACAACTAAATAGTGTATTGTGGGACAAACAAATATCCAAGGAAAACAAACATCGAATATACAATAGCATAATAAAAAGTATAACAACATATAGTAGCGAAATCTGGCCTCTAAAAGAAAAAACAGTCAAAATGCTTGAAGCCACAGAACTGGATTATTGGAGACGCGCGGCAGGAATATCAAGACTGGAAAAAATAAGAAACGACAGAATCAGGGAGATCACGAAAGTGCAACATACGATTACGGAAGACATTAGGGTGAATCAGTTAAGATGGTACGGACATGTCCAAAGAATGCCTGAAGACCGCATACCCAAACAAATTTTAAATTGGACACCACAAGGAAGAAGAAAAAGAGGAAGACCAAGATTAAGCTGGAGAGAAGGTATCGAGAAGGATATTCGAGAGAGAGGATTAGAAGAAGATCTTTGGGAAGATCGAGAAAAATGGAAACTGGGAATCGGAAGACGGCGAAGAACGTTTTAACCCGATTAATATATATATATATATATATATATATATATATATATAGGGTCAAAACTAGGAAGACGACAAACCACTTAACAACGCTCTTTCCTTCTTTTCTTGTATCATTTTTATTCTGTCACTTTTTTATCAGACTATGTGGTGTTTTCCTCTTTCCGTGTCTGCACCAGTTTAAACAGATTTTAACTAATCGGTTGCCTTTTGGTTCTTGTTTGAACTTCTCAAAAGTTACCTCATTACCATTTTTTGGTTAATGATGGTAGCCTCATTTTCCTTCAGTAATCCATCTGAACTAACAAACGATAAATATTAGAATAATTTCATTTCATTGATAGGAATTACTTCTATTTAATAGCATCCAGATACATTAAACGTGATATACTCTCTAATTGAAAGAACTTTTCATTTTTCTTGGAGCACGGGAAAAGGCAAAAGTAAATAAACGGCTGATTACACATAAAACGCATTATTGGTTTTCAGAGGATTTCTTAAAGGGGGGACCAATAAGAGTTTTCACCGCATTTACCCCTGTCTACTGTCTGAACGTTTTATCCCCATCATACTTATTCTGTTTCAACCTCAAAGAAGTCTTCGGCAATAAGTCGAAGCAATAACACATTAGGATGTTCCACAGGACCGGTTTAGTGATTGAGGAGCTTTAACATTCATAATATTAGCGCATTTTGTCTATTATAGACAGTTCATTTATTGAGATCAATCATTGATATCCCTAAGATCAATTCATTTGCGATTCAATATCTCCAACATTGCATTATTCATGTTCCAATGTCCCTTACATTGAATTATTCATGATTCAGTATCCCTAACATTGAATTATTCATGATTCAATATCTCCAGCATTGAATAATTCATTATTCAATATCTCCAACATTGAATTATTCATAACTCAATATCTCTAACATTGAATTATTCATGATTCAAAATCCCTAGAATTGAATTATTCACGATTCAATATTCCTAATAGTGAATTATTCGTAATTTAATATCCCTTACATTGAATTATTCATGATTCAATTTTCCCTACATTGAATTATTGATGATCAAATATCCCTAACATTGAATTATTCATTATTCAATATCCCTAACATTGAATTATTTATGATTCAATATCCCTAACATTGAATTATTCATGATTCAATATCCCTAACATTGAATTATTCATAATTCATTATCTCTAACATTGAATCGTTATCCAACATTCCTTACATTGAATTATTGATGATTCAATATCGCTAACATTGATTTATTCATGATTCAATATCCCTAACATTGAATTATTCATAATTCAATATCTCTAACATTGAATTATTCATGATGCAATATCCCCAAGACTGAATTATCTGGGTTAGAAGGCAAATTAAATCAAAAAGAATAAAAGAGATTACCAACGCAACCTTTGTAGTGAAATTTCAAACTTAGATCATAATATGTTAGTTACTGTGTCAGTGATTTCATAAAATCTTATGCTAAGAATCAAGAAACATTCAAAGAATTTCTTCTGGAAATTTAAGCCGAATGTGGTGATGTAATTTATTATGGTGAAGTCGACTGGTTGAGCAGCGCTACATCAAAATCAGCTTTTTATAAAGCAAACAGAAAATGCTGCTAAGATTTATGTTAATAAATAATCTGCTTTGCGAGGTCCTATGTCATGTTGAAACAACATAAAAAGTACGGGCATCCAGGACAACCAAATTCTAGGTATCTTTTTTTTATAATCTTGATATGACGTTCGATAAATTTGACCATGTACTTTTTAATCATATTCGTTTCTATTTTCATATAGATTGATAAAAGCTTGTTATTTCAATTTATATCCTATATTTTGTTATACCTAAAAAACTTGACGTTACGTTATAAAGCCGGTGCTGAGGTTACGAAAATGTAATATTTTGAGTGTCCTCCCTAAACACATCGGTCTGGGTAAAGGATTACGTATGTACGTCACGATTTTGCTCTAACGAGGGGAGCTGAATGATGGAATAGCAGACAAGAAATCTTTTCTGTTGATGGGCTCCAGCGCAAGAATGTGTGAAATTGGAAATCTTGATATTATTTTTGATCCTAGGAATGTAGGTAATTCAACATTTTGAAAAATTACCTTGCGCCATATGTTTCGTTAGAGCAAAGTATGAGGCGTGAAATGAAAGTTGAAAATCTTAATCTTTCCCTTGATAAATCTCATGAGTTTAATTTGATTTGTTATAACAAACATAAATTTTCGTTTACAAATGAAGAGACATTCATAATACAAGAAAATATTCTCATTTTTATCATTATATGTACGTATATACGAAATTTATTTATTCAGTCACCCATATCTCCAGATCTAACTGACTTTGGTTTTTAATCGAAGGGCCAAATAAAAGATTCATATAATTCAGTAACTCCGCCTCCGGTATAGGCTGGGTGGATTGAGTAGCCCAGCAAGTGCCGGTGCCGGTGCCGGTCCCAAGCCGGATCAAGTAGGAGGGTTCCCAGGTAAAGTTAGCACCTGCCTAGGGTAAAAAAAAATCATTGCTCAAAGCACCGGAGAAGCAGCCTCGGAACAAGGACAGATAACACGGAATTCGACCCGCGCACGAAATAGGAATAAAATCTACAGGAAGAAGCAACAAGTAAGAATTGCATGCTGGAAAATAAAAACACTACTCTCCAAAGACCACGAAATAATCCCTGAAACGAACGAATAAAAAAATAGATATATGTACACTTTCTGAAACCAAAAAGAAGGGTAGAGGATTATCAAAAATAAACAATTTCATCTTAGTATACTCTGGAGTAGAAAAAGACCAGAGACCAACATCGGGAGTAGGAATACTAGTACATGAAAAATAGAATCCTGAAAGTAACATTGTCGTTCGACCGTCCGCTACATATCCTATCAGTATACGCACCTGATATAAGCAAACCACAAGAAGCGGCGGTAGATTTTTATGAAAGTCTTTAATCACAACTAGATAAAATACCACACATGGGAAAACATGGGAAAAATACTTCAAAAATCTTCATACCGAAGTAGAAAATGAAGAAGAACCCCCAGAAGAAAAATTAGAAAACGACATTATAAACGAACCGGTAACAATAACGAAAGAGCAAGTAGCTGGCGGCAATAAGTAAACTTAAAAATAGAAAAGCTTCAAATGAAGATAAGATAACATATGAGATGATCAAATACGGCGGAGAAGCCATGAAAGAAGAGTACACAAAACTGTTTAACATCATAATTCAACACGGAAAAATACCAGAAGAATGGAAAAGAAGCGTAACAGTGCCTATATTTAAAAAAGGAGACAAAACTAATCCTGCCAACTATCGCTGGATAACCTTATTAAGCACCTCCTTGAAACTGCTTACAAAGATTCTTGCCGAGGACATAACGTCAATAATGCAAATCAGCGAAGAACAACGAGGCTTTCGAAAAAATCGGTCCACGATTGATGCATTATTTATAACAGGGCAATTAGTAGAAAAGTCTCTTGAATATAACACTCTTGCATATCTCTGTTTCATAGACTTAACGAATGCCTTCGACAGAGTACAACTGAAGGATGTAATTAAGATATTGGAAAACAAAGAGTTACCCAAAAAATATATAAGACTTATAAAAGATCTGAACACTAATACAACAACGCAAATACGAACAAACCACACCCCAACACAGCTTTTCGGAACAAGGTCGGGAATTCGCCAAGGTGACAGTCTTAGCCCTCTACTATTTAATACTGTTATGGACCAACTGGTAGAGACCGTAAAAAATATGAGACTAGGATACCGCATGGGAACCTAAAAAATTAACATCTTATGCTATGCCGATGACGGCGTACTCATTGCGGAATCAGAAGACGACCGACAAAGAATGTTACCCGCCTTTAGCAAACGCGCAGAAAATTTAAATATGGAAATTTCAACAAGCAAGACAAAATGCATGACCATAGCTAAGGAGCCTCTGCGCTGCAAGTTAATAATAGACAACACCACTATAGACCAAATCATGTATTTCGAATACTTAGGATGCAAAATAACAAGCACAGGATTCCTTGAAGATGAAGTGAGGAGACAAGTGAACAAAGCAGCTACGGTATCGGGACATCTTAAGCAACCAATTTGGAGAAATAAATACCTCAATATACCATGCAAATCCAGAATCTACAAAACATGTGCGCGACCAATTATGACATAAGGGGCAGAAACAAGAGCAGAATCGTCGGTAACAAAGAGGATACTAAGAACAACAGAAATGAAAACGCTAAGGACTATAACGGGTTACACACAGAAAGACAGACAAAGAAATACCGACATAAAGAAAAATGCGAAACAGACGACATTGTCAAATGGGTGAGAAAAAGAAGAAGAGAATGGAACCAGCATGTCAACAGAATGACCACAGAAAGAATAGCAAAAATCGTACGTAACAACATCCCACACGGAAGAAGACCTGTTGGACGACCACCAAAACGATGGCGGGACAGTTGGCAATCAACCTCATAGCAACTACTGCAGAGAAACCGGAACTGAACAGGCGCTACGCCTTCTACACGATGATGATGATGATGAGATATTTCAGTCTTAGGGATATTGACTCCTGAATAATTCAATATTGGGTATATTGAATCATGAATAATGCAATGTTAGAGATATTGAATCGCAAATAATCCAGTCTTTCCAGTCTTAGGGATATTGAATCTAGATTAATTCAATGTTATTTATATTGAATCATGAATAATCCAATGTTAGAGATATTGGCTCATGAATAATTCCATGCTAGGGATATTGAATCAATGATAAATCAATGCAAGAGATATTGATTCTACGATCACTTCTACCACTAGAAAAAGTCCGTATGATTTCTTCTTCGGATACAGGTCACGAGGTATTACCGATGCCTTTTTGACAACCTAAGTTGACGTATATGAAATACCAGATCTGGCTGCAATGAAGAATGAAATTTCTCAAAGAATTATGTCTAGACAAGATTACGTTACGATAGTAAGCGAGTTTGGCCGAAGACTTTCGGAGTAGGACAACATGTTCTTGTCTAAAAGACAAAGAGACCTAATGAGGGACAGGAAAAGGAACTCAAAACTTGATTTAATGGAGACTTTTGTCGTTATTTCAGAATGACCGTTACGTAGTTAGTAATTTACCTGCCTCGAAACGTTCTATGAAGGCATATACAGAGATAAGTTCCTCAAAGAGGATCTAATATATATATTGTGTGAAATGTTTTTGATGCCCACAGAAAAATTCATCTTCACGAGAACGCCAAGGAAAGTCAGGTTTGGCCGACTGTAAGCTGACAAGCGTACACTTAGTACATTATCTTAGAATATCGACGGAAGATAAGCATGTACGTCAAGGTTTTATTTATTTAGGAAATTCCAAAGTTTGAGGGTAAAAGGACGAAGGGTGGAATTATTTTCAGTTTAAACAAAACTGTGCAAAAACCTTAAAATTCAAGTTCAACCAAGGCAAATGAATAAAATAATGTGAAAGTTTTTCCATCATAGAAAAGATATTTGGTTCTTTTTTCTCTATTATATCGTTGCTTCAAGATAAAAGATGACGGTAACAGAAAACAAAGCAAATATAGTTGATGAATGAAATTTGTTTAAGTACTCATCTATCAAATGAAAAAAAAGTTTTTTTTTTCTCATAAAAGCGCCTACGATTCCTTTTTCATTATTTCGTTCATAATTAAAAATATTTCTTCAGCTCATTTTGGTATCAAGCTAAATACGTTATTCCCTTAATCAAATACTCGCCCCTTAATCAAACTAATGAGCAGCTGAAATTATTATAAACTATATCAGAGTTTCAAAAGATTTTATATAAAAGGACAATCTTCACAAATAGAGTCGTTTTCATTAGCATTACTAAGAAAAATAGGTGAAAAATATTCATTTTAATTTAATTAAAATTAATGAGGCGTGTACGTAACGAGAAATCAATTATTTTGGAGCTTTTGTAGGATGAGATGACATTGAAGATGTTGCCTATGGAAAAACTAAATAATCAATATAAAATAATTTCAAATTATGCTAATGCTAATTCTGAAGAAATATTTGGTGCTTCTCAATGTTCCTTCACTAAAATTTTGATCTTTAGAACAATTGTATACGCATTAATGAAATTTCAGATCATAATTAATTTTTTTTTCTATACCCAACAACGAAAACTGTATAAACCTAATCCATAGTTCATATATCGGATTCTGTAGAATTTTTGCAAATGCCTTCAGAAATATGAGGAAATCTTAAAATATAATGACCGCAGAAACAAATTTTATCAACCTCTGACAAATCACTTTCAGATTAAATCGCCATTTTATCATAAATTTCTCCCCATATCATTTATCAAATTTTTCAATTTTACAATTTACAATTATTTATCGAGCTTGATTTCTGTTCATGACTGATTTTAATCTAATTTAATAGATTCTAATATATATTTGAACCATTAATTTGCTACGAAATTATTTGTCATGCTAAAGTTTTTGATCATAAAAAACCTCAAATAACTTGTATAGGATCAAAAAGACAGAGCAGTAGTCATGAAATTATATATGTTTATAGAAAATTATTATTTTATAATCACGTTCAGCGGGTCTATTCAATCAAATTCAATCTACAGCAAAATGAAAAGTCACAAATTAGTAGGAAATGTATGAAATCATTAATGGATGATACACGGAAGTTGTTAAATTCATCGAAATAGCATACAAGTCTTGGGACAGATTTTTGCAATTTTTGGGCCGTGTTAGGACATTTTTACCATTATCAAGTTATCAGGTATGAAAAATTTCTATGAGATAAATATTAACCCTTTTAGTCAGCCGATTCCGGTAAATCTTTACCTTTCAAACTCATTTCATAGAGGGCTATCTTGTTTATTCTGGAAACTACTAAAGCTCTTAGCTCCAGCTTTCTAAATAGATCTAGAAGAGCTTCAGTCCATATGAACACATGATCAAATACTCCTTGGGCATTAGGACAAAAGCTCAATGATCCACAATGAAACAAAGAAGGTAAAACGATGTGGTCTTCAAATTTCATTACCAAACGGAGCTACAGAATGATAACATTAAAACAAATCGTATTGGTTTATACCAGAACAGCGAATTCGGTCAGAATTCGACCAGACCATTTGCTTTCCGGTATGATTTCAGTAATGAGCCCGGGATTGATTTGGTTAGGATTGCTTTCCACGACGTTATATTACTTGCCGTGTCAAAATTTCTTTTTTTACCAACCACCCTCATAGATTTTCATTGGGACTTATCGGCCATGGTGAAGTTTCAATATTATATCGTTGAAAAATAAAATCGTTTCCATCATAAGTTTGATCTACCGATAGCAAAATAATGATGTCTAGAATATTAAGGTAATCGTGCACCAATTTTCTAACAAACGCAAGATCCATTAATACTTATCCAAGCTCAAACATAATTTTCTTTAAATATCAAATTTGGAGGTTTGTAAACGCGAATACGTCCAACGTAGGGTATGTCCTCTTAAGCAATCAACCAATACAACGTCTTATACGTAATTTGAAATTTACCTAGATGTCTTCTGATAGACCAGCCATCTTCCGATTGGGTAGTAATGACCGAAGAGGGATCAAGTACACTTTTACTTCAACTTTCCCCACTAGAGTTTTAGTCCCATTAGAAGTGGTAATCAAGTAGTACCAACCATGGGATAATAAAGATCTTTAGCAAGCTCGAATGTATTTCTATGGTATACATTTGGTGGGCATTTTTGGAGAAACTAATCACTATGTTTCAAAATACAATCACATCGTTACACAGAGGTACTGAAGGCTATTCAATTTACGTTTATCCTAGCATTTGAGTACAAAAATAGCCTTAAAGCACTAGATGACAAACACGAAGTTACTCCAATATGGTAATACCAGATCAACAGGGTATCCCAGTCAATGGTACCAGGAGTCTACGTATTTTGGAGACAGAGCTGAAAGATTCATAGTCTTGTACTTGATATCTTCTAGATGAAATTGCAGAGTAGCTGAAATCTCAAAAGGGCCTTCCAAACAATCTACTAAAACCTATAACTATAACTAACTTAACCTAACCTAACCTAAGCTAAGCAAACAATTTACCAAAATCTATAATTTAGTACCACGTGAAAAACCTAGAATTTTGCAAATTTAGCAACAACTATTACGATTGACATTCGTTATTATTGATTATAATTTCTCAAACTGAAGCAATTTTTGACATTTTCATGGTCTTGGACCGAGAATCATGATTTCAGGTTGATTGAAAATAAAGGTACATTAATAGAAGCTGTGTCTTGATGAATAGCTAAAATTGAGTGACAAAATTTATATTATCAATTCAGTATTTTTTGAGTGTTAATGTACGTTAGAAGTTTTTTAATGAAAAAAGTTGAATCAATTTTAAATTCTGAATGGTACTCTATATAAGGGGTGACAGTGCGTGCTTGACGACAGGGTGTTAAGTTTTGAAATTTCGAATGAAACTTCGAAATATTATACTGCGAGATCCCGAATTAACAAAAAAATTAATTATCCACGTTCTAATAAATACTATCAGTTTTATTGCTTGATTTTTGATCAATCCCTTAGGTTTGTGTGTCTGTTATTACATATTTAAATTTTTTGATTCATCGATTCAACTCCCTTTAAATTTCATCATTTCGGTGTAGAAATTAGGACAAATAATCGTCATCAACAGCTTCCAGGAATGCTTGGGATCGTTGTCATGGAAGATTTTCTACCGATCAGACGTTGGCCAGAACCTGAAAACCTCATTTTGTAACTCAAAATGCACATAAAATTTTCACCAAATTATTATGTTTTGAAGCCCACTGCAAACTCGTCTTATCCTCATAGATAATCTTTCTATATATCTATTCTCTCAAACTCTCAAATACAGCGATGATCAATATTTTTTAGTGTATAATTATTATTGAATAACCACGTTCATCATTTTCGAAGTAAATTCTCACAATTATATCCCGAAATGCTGAAACCATTCTAAGTACTAAATGTGGAACTAGTTGTATCAAGACCATAAACTCATAGTTTTTATCAAGAGGCTGAAAATTAGTTAGAAAAAGAGACTGCAGTGCCACGTTATAAATCATATTTTTTTCGAAATCCGCAAGATTCAAAAATACTTGGAATTTAGACCAACTGAATAGATTTAGTTTAGTTGCTAAATAATATAATTATTTTTGAACATTGGAATTTAAATCTTACTTCTTTTCATTCAATAATATCAATGGAAATTGTAACAGTTTGAATTATTACTAATGTTAAATGGTTGACGTGTGGATCATGAAGCGGATGACAGTTCAGTTATTTCAGTACTACCATTAAAAAGCAACGTCACTACCAAAATGAACATTTAACTGTGAAAAGCATAATGTTTTTTCAATGTTTTTGTGACTATTTGAAGAGCAAACATTAACTTAATACAAAATGATACTTTTAATTGGATCTAATATCCTTAAAGCGGAGATAGAGACAGTTGAATTTGCCAAACTGTCAAGGAAACAGATAGAGATAACTAAACAAAACTATAGCTTCTAATAAGTACAGATTCAAACTGCTGTAATAAGAATACGGCAGCTTTAATAATTTAATAAGCGCTTATGGTCATAAAAGAATCCGTCCTTGTTACTTATTATTTATCTATACGTCAATTTCGGAACTCTTTTAACTAAGAATACTTCATTTAATAATAAATCCTGAAGTAATAATTTCTTTTGTAGTACATAATCACTAAATTTTATTTTTCTACTACCGTGCGTGAAGTACGTACTTCAAACACACTTTCTTGTCCGTAGAAAAAACATACTTCAAGCAGAAGTACGTAAAAAACGTATTATTAAGGTCGCCGTAGTGAAGTGGCTAAAGTACGAGACTTACATGCAGGAGGTTCTAGGTTCAAGTTGCGATCATCCTTTTTTTACTAGCTACTTATGTACTAAGATATAAATAAAATATCAGTACGCTGCATGTCCGGAATTAAATATTATTATTAGAATAGAAGTCGTTTACAGTTTAGAAGGCACTTTCCAGCAAATATTCTCTCAAATTATTGCAGAATGAGGGAAAAGATGATATAAATTCGATTTCAATTGGCAAATGATTGTGCATTTTTTTGCATTGCATAATATTGAGCCGTAAACTAATTCTGAACACGTGGAGTAGGTAGATAAAAGTCGTGTCCCGCGTGGATAGCCATGCAAGATCCTTACAACGTACTGACGAATTAGGCAAACAAACAAAGAATTTATAATCTTATAAAGAAGTTCCTGCAGTGAACCATGTATTTAGTTCGAGTAAATATTTAACAGCTCAAATTGAGTCTCAATAAGGGCTGTTAAGGAGATGGATAAGTTCAGTTCTTTGGAAATTGATCTGAGCGCAAAACAGGAGGAACTTAATTTTTTTAGATCAGGCCTCAATATGTAACTCCCATTTCAAGGAAATGTCCAAATAAGCCCTAAGAATTTGACAGATTCAACGACATCAATGGTAGTGTTATTAACTAAAAAAGGCGTTAATTAGATAGATAAGGTGATTTAATGTGCAATCGGGCAGACTCGAGAACATTTTTAATGCAAATCGATCAGTTCTAGAAGAGTATTTATTTTTGATATCATTAATTGTTATTTGAGGCTCTGCTTAAACTACGAGCTTAAAGAACAAACTGTGTAAGTTAGCATTAGCATCAGGTATTATTGAGGTAATCTGGTGTTTTCGGAAGAGTTGTCAAATTCAATAACTGCACAAATTCTTCTATTGTCTCGTAAATTTGTTCTTATCTTAATTAAAATGTTAATAAATATATTAATAAATTTATTTTGCTCAATATTCTTGATCTAATGCATCCAAATGTTTTGATAAAGACTTAAAGAAAAGTCGACACGTCAAATTTTATCTTTCTTTATCAAAATATCATATTGACAATGACAATTTGCATATTTATATTGATCAATAGATATCAAAATAAGAATAAAATCAAACTAGAACTTTGTTCGAATAATAAAAATTAATTTTTTCTTGGTCCTTACATCTCAAATATATAGCAGTAATAAATTAAATTATATGTAGTTTTATTAGAATTTACAAAATTTGATAATTAATAAATATATAATATATTATATAAGAAAAATTACCATAAACTTCTGTATTTATATCAAAATATATTTTGATAAAGTCGAAACTTCAATTTTCATGTATCTTTTTAAAATTATTAAAAAACAGAACATTTTGAACAAAAGAGTCCTAAAATCAAGAACATTTAGAAGAATTAATATATCAAAAGGTTTAAGAAATAAGAGATTAGAGAAACTTCTGTATCTCGATAAAATTTTTGTTAGTAGAAAAATATTGTATGCAATTCGTGTGTGAAGGCTTTTTACGATCTATATTGACATTTGTGGAATTTCACACACTTGTTACATAAATAACTATATACTTTCATTCACCACTATATTCTCATATAAATGTCTTAAAATTGCAATAAATTTTTCACAGTGTTTCCCAATTTTCCCAATGTTATTATGTTATTATGTCAAGGAATAATCAATATGGCAACTATGTATCGAATAATATGTCTGGAATTGAATGCATCCTAATTAATCCTATCTCAAAGAAATTAATAGTCAAATAAATGATGTTTCAATATCGATGCAGTTGATAGGAAATCGAGACAAACATCGAATTGAAATTCTATTTAAGTGCTTTTGATGATACCAGCAAAAATAATTTGCATTATCGATTTTATCACATCAGACAATATGATTTGCCATTTGTCATAATCTGACCAAGTTATATACGGGGCTTATCAAAAAAAGAGCAGCAGAAATATGAAACATTCTCAGAAATTCTTACAAAAATATGTAGATAAATCTTATTTTCTTGTAAATTCATTTATAAAATGCATTCTCTGTTCAGATCTCTAACAATAATAAACTTGTAATTGCTTCAATAAATATTTAAAAACGAATTTTTCGTTAGGAAAAATAAAATTGGCGCAGTCAGTAGGATTCGCGTAAATCGTGGAAATTAAAAATTACTTAAACGTTTACGGACATACAGTGCGTAACAAAATTTCGGATCGTGCGAAATAGTTTAGTGACTTCACGACTTTAACCTTTCAACGTTTTAAGTTCGATCTTAAATAAAAATCAAGTAAAATTTAATGATGATTTACAACGATATTCATCCTCTGTATATAAAAGAATTGAAACACTAGAAAGTTATCTAACGATTCAAGGTATGTTATATCAGATTAATTTAGACTGTCAGTCAACAATAATGTTAATAGATAATATTGAGAACGAAAAATAAAATTACCGTTGCGTTTTTAGAATATACCGATTAGTTGTTGAGAACATTTCATGTTTTTTCTTTTCAAACTGTTGTTTAAATCCAACCCTGGAAACGTGAAAATATTTTTATTATCTAATTCAACTATATACTGGATATTTTTTAGTTCTGTGCGTGTGTCGCCGTTGCTGATAACAACGCATATTTGTTACAATTGTAAAATTCTAACATGCCAATTATAATGTCTGCGGTAAATGTTTTACATTAAAACACCCTGTTGGAGAAGTTTGCTGGACATCCAGTTGAATTTGCGATAAACTCTGTTTTAATAAAGTTGATTTATTTCCCCAATCCATGAAACTTTATTCTACGCTTTATTTTTAATTGCAATAGAAGAATTTTAAATAGAAAAACTACATTCAAATCACATTCCTAGATATTTCACATAAAAAAATAAGTGAAATCAAGATCTAAACAATTAGATTAAAATAACTCTTTGAATGAATAATGATAACTGTTACTAATAACAGCGTGTTGAGTGGTGTTATCCATTCAAATGAAGACGAGGATGTCCCAGAAGTACCTCTCCTGACCTAGAGATAGCGGTAGTTGGTTGAAAAATACCCACTATACAACATATGTTTCAAGTTTAAAGACCCCACGTTCTTTAAAATTTGTTTGGCAGCTATCAATAGTGAAAGTTTTCAGTGAACTTGTGAACATGACAAAATTGTGTTATTCAAGAGGCCTTAGCTCAACCAATTTCGAAGCTGAACTAGACTCTACTCTGGGTAAGACTGATCGATGCTGTACGACCTGCAAAGACCACATCGCAGTGGTCGATTAAACGAGATGACGACTACAGAAATCATGAAGGAAAAGAAGATGATAAAAATTTGGACACGTGAAAGCCTTGCGCAAAATGGTTGCCGCGTTTGCTTACAATGGAAATTAAGCAGCGTCGTGAAGATGTTTACATCGAGTGTTTGACAATTGTCCACAGAAATGAAGAGAAATTTTTGGGTCGTTTCTTAACCATAGATGAAATGTGGTTCCATCACTTCACATCCCAAACCAAAAGAGCAATCAAAACAACGAATTGAAAAGGGAGAGTTGGCTCCAAAGAAGGCAAAGACCGTTCCATCTGCAGTTAGCTTACATGGAACATAAACAGCGTCGAGAAGACATTTCCATCGAGTGTTTGACAAGTGTCCATAGAAATGGAGGAAAATATTCAGGTCGCAATCAAGAGCAATCAAAAGAGAGAATTTGCTCCAAAGAAAAGAAAGACCGTTCCATCTGCAGGCAAGGTCATGGCTCCGGTTTTTTGTGATGCGCGTGAGATAATTACCATTGACTTTTGTCATTTTCCTAGAAAATACCAAGAGAAAATCTTATCTAAATTTCCACAACTAGTTTTGTGGAAAATGAGTATTTTGGATATTTCCTCATCTTTTTTGAGCTTATCATGAAAAATTTGGAACCTTGAAAGTACAAGGAATTATTATTAAATGTGTATTATTACTGTTGTAAGTTATGATGAAAGTTTCTACATATTTTAAGGAAGTATAGCCCAGTTTCTAAAAAAATTTGTTTAATTATGATAAGTGCTCAATAACTGGTTGTTATTCTGATAGAGCAAGTGTTGAAATATTGTTTAATATGCTCATCAGATCAGATTTCAGATGGCAAGAAACTACATTATTATTTTGGAAATGTACCACTAGTATTATTCAAAAAGGGTGAAAATTTCTAGTTGGATATTATATGTGAATATCCATAATTGAATATCAGTTCTTTTATCCATTTCATATAGAAGCTGGTCAAATCAAAAATATTTTCTGAAACTGGAGATTTATATTTTGATTGTAACTTCATTATCTTTTACTGAAAATTAGTATTTTTTTCAGTATTATCGAGAGCTTTCAATAAATACACGTTGTAGAAGAAATTTGACATAAAAACTACCAGTGACGCAAAAATTTTGAATTGATTTAGGTTGGTACTTCGTATGTGGTACCCTGCCTAGTTGATCCCTGATTGATACATCTCAATAATATCTGCACTGTTTCATTTACTTGGTAGTCAATTGAAAAAGGAAAAACTATTAACTGCGAGTATTATGCGAACTTATTGCAACGATTGAGCCAAAAAAAATCGAACAAAAAAGTTTGCAAAAGCCAAAAGTTTGAATTGTCACCTTATACACCCTTCTCGCCAGATTTAACAGCTTGGATTATTTTTTGTTTACAGACTCGGTGTAAATAAAGCTGAAAGGAGATTATCTTCAAAAAATAAACATATTATTTCAAATTACAGTTATTTTTTTCAACTATTTCCACTAGTTCGAAGAATTTTTGTGCTTATTTTGATCATATGCACACAAAAATTCTGTATAAAGCTCGACAAATGACAAACAAAAAGCTAAAGAGACGCTTTAAACTGTATATAGTTCACCTAAAGGGGAGAGAAATCTTTGATTTGGTACTACTATTCAACCATTTAAACGTTTTTTCACTGACTGAATTTAATGAATTAAGCTCGTTTATTCATGAGAGCAATCCAGAATCGCTGAGTAATTTTTCTTCACGATTACGCTGCTCGTAAAACAGAGGATCTTTAAAAAAAATTGATAATCTGTTATGCCCCATCCCCCATACAGCTCCAAATCAGCCACCTCTTCCTAAAGCTTGAGTCAAGCTGGAGAAACATTTAGGTAGCGAATGCTTTAAAAGCAACAATGGTCAGCGGATTTTCGAGAAATTTCTCAAATTGATAGTTGATATTAATTAATAAACAATGTATTTATAAGAAAAATGAGAACCCCTACATTTGCTACAACCGTCATAGTTCATTGATTTGTTTGTAAAGTAAATGCATGAACTCTTCGTTTGCTTTTTCAGAGATCCAAGCAAAGATATCCAAACATATGATTACACCAATTCTGGTGGAAAATACATATGGAACATAATTCCAAAATTATCACAACAACAACTTCTACAGGGTTTGCTACTAGTTTTAAGACAGGAAAATATAAAAAAAAATATTCATAATTGGTTATAGCTTTCATTAGTTTTCAAAATATTCTCCATTGAGACTTTTAAACCATTCCGATTGAGGTACCTCCAAAACATGTGATTTGCACGCATCAACAACTTCTTTAGGTGCAGAAAAATATTAACATCGCAGTTTATTTTCAATCTGCGGAAAGAAGAAGAAATCATTGGGTGTCAAACAAAGACTATACGACGGATCAATTCGCATTGTCTTGGTGGAGAACGATTTGTTTTCTGCACTCGGTTCTCCTGATATTTTTTAACAAACAAATCCTCGTGTACAATTTAGAATTGGTTGTTCTACATTATTCTAATGGAATATTTTTAGTAATTTCGAAAAAGCAACAAATTTTGTTGGATTTGGCTCGTCTTAAAAAGACCTATACAGTGGATTGTTGTTAATCTTCGGGTTCATATACATAGATCCATGAATCGTCGTTTGTCACGATCTTATAGATACTTTTTGAAACACCGTAATTAATTTTTTTTTGTACTAATCGGCATGATTTTTTTCTGAGTACTTGTCATATATATTTAATACTCCTATATGGACAGTTGATATGAAAAAAAAACGTCATACGTTAATGTGTCAACAATATTCATTTTCTTTCTCGTTCGAGACACTTGATGTATACTGCGCATGCTTGTGAATGCGCAGAACTAAGCTGGAACCACGGAGGACAGAGAAATAGTTTTCATTCTATCTTCCTTAGTTGGAACAGCTTTCACTGTCCATATAGAAGTTTGGTTGTCAAATTATATGATATCCAACACGATCAAATCCTTTTGACAGTCAATTTTTCATGCAATGCAATGAATGTATGCTTAGTATCGATGATTTCTAGTACAACAGCCGATTTTGGACACGAAATTCATCTTGTAGCGAAGATCAAATTCGGAAAACCAGCAAAACACGATGGTACTTCATCATCAAAAGTGGAAAAGAGTTTATAAACTCCAAGAGTTATGAAAGTTTCAATTATCTGTAAACAATTGAAATAGAACACGTTCTGAGTACGTTTACAATTTAAAATGTCAAACTTTGACATATTCACATCAATATTATCATATTTCAAATTAAAGTAGCAACACTCGTATATGAAGTTCTTAAATATAATAATATTTGATAATATTCACACCCGCTAGAACAATAAACGTTTTCTTATAAATCATGAAGTCTTTTGACGTGATTTCTATAATTAGAAAAGGGAAAATGAACAGAGATTCAAAGATATGAAAAACAATATACGAATATGTAATAACTGATGAAAACGAATATCGTACAACTAGAGCCACGGACATTTCTTTCAACGCTCTTCCGAATCGATTTCATAAATAAGTGAAAAAGTATATTTTAAACCTTCTCAATAACACCGATATATAAACTGACAAGAAATTTCTTCAAACTGAAATATTATTCTGATAGTATCTAAAAATAAAAATAACCTTTAAGTCAACCCTTCTTCTAGTCGAAAATTAAATTCTTGCCATTTAGAGACGCTTTAAGGCGATCATGACTAGAAACCATGTGATCCGTGTCACTAGAAGACGTTTATGCCGACGCCAACGTCTTCCAATACGGTTGACGTTTCTCTTAAAAACAATGAAAATGTTATTCTTTTGTATATTTATTATTCGCGTTTTTTTACGAACGACAAAAATGTCTCATATGTATGAGCTTCGAATACCCTGTTTGTTGTTGTTTTAACTCGAAACACTTTGATGTCAAAGAACAATACTATTAGTTCTTTTCAGAGTGGCTGATGAAAATAAATAATCTGGAACAAAGAAGTATGACGTTCAATTGAATTATTTGGATACGACAATTATTTAGAACAAAGAGAAACGTTTTCATTTAATAATGAATAGATTTTTTTATACGTGAAGCATTCAGAACTAGAACAGATTACACCAAATAACATTTTTTTATCAATTTTCAATGTAGCTACCAACAACTGGACTTATCCAATGATCATCAGAGTGAAGAAGGAAATACGAAGGCTGGCTAAATAACGACACTAGTGACGTAAAACTATTCTACATTCGAATGCTCCCTTCAATATACTCCCCTACCCCCTCGCCAATCACCTTTCCATACGGTTTTTTCCATGGATCGAAGCAGTGCTGGAAGTCTTCTTTGGTGAGAGCCTCCAGGAGCTCTACCGTTTTTACTTTATCGCTTCCATCGACTCAAATCGAGTCTCTTTCAAGGCAGATGCCAAATCTGGTGAGTACGGCGAGTGTTCAAGCACTGGAGTGTGCTAAATACTGCTACACAGATAGCACGTCATTGGCAGGTGCGTTGTCCTGGTGCAAAATTGTTCTTCCGCAACTCAAGCCGTTTTTTATGAGCTGGTTCTCGCAGTAGTCACTTCTATTTCAATTCTAATATTTGAGCTTTTAAAGAAATTCGTTTGTTATCGACTCATTTTAAAACTGCCAAGTTCAACAACAGGTCTTAATCGGTACACCACAAACGAAAAAATTCGAATTAACTACAACAATTAGGAACTCATTTTAAGGAGGAAACTAAAAAATTTTTAAAGAAAAATCGAGTAGGTAGAACAGATTTATATAAAAAAATAGTCATGCTCTAACAAATAAAAAAGAATTTTATCTTTCTAAAATATAACCAAACAGGAATTTGCTCTATTCTATTCGTTCTATTTCCCAAATAAATAGAAAATACGATTCCAAATGAAAACTATCATACAAAATTTGCTTGAAATAAAAGATAACTGGAATTTTGTCAGCTTTATATGGAAAGGTATGAGAAAAACTTCAAAAAGAATATAGAGAATAGTATATTTTAAAGGTTCCAAAGAAACTAAGAATATTTTATTTTCAATAGGTTAGTAATTTGTTCTAGTAAAATCACTGTCTTCATACTATTTACTGATTTTTGTTTCTTGGAATGAATTTTTTATGTATGTTCAAACTCGAGTAGTTCAAGTGGTTTTTCTGTAGGTTTTAGTGTTCGAGAAACCACTCATTGGTAGCTGATCCCGCAGATACGGATACAGAAACGCTGTCTAGATCTTGCTAACAGCTGGTAATAGCATTTGAACCATATAAACCAGACAAATGGAGAAAATTCGTCGAAAACAAGCGTTAAAATTGTCCTGTTTGCAAATGGGTAAGACTTACCATCAATTCCAATTGTTTATTCTGTAAACATTTGTACTAACTTAAAATTTGTTGCTTCAGTCACGGGTTTCCAATGTTTCTACTTCCTTTGTTAATCACACAGTCGAACCTGAAACCCCTGGTCAGACACCTATGCCCAAGATCCTTTGGTCTCAGAGGAAAAACATTTACTTACCACCTTTGAGCATCAAACTTAGATTGATGATGCAGTTTGTGAAAACAATGGACTAGAAAACTGAATTTCTTCGTATTTTCGAAGATAAACTTAAAAAAGGAGTTTTTTTAGATCTCCAAACTAGAGAACTTTTCCAAGATTCAACGTTTATTGAACACCTAATTGAAAAAGAGAAACGTGATGATTATGTCTCTCACGTCGAGGAATTGCTCAAGGAAAATTCTTCACTCACACCTTGAAAATTAAGGAGCAGTGTCCAATGAATATGGTGAACGCTTCCATCAAGACATTGCTAAGATGGAGAAGAGATGTAATGTAATGTACTTTTGGCAAAGTACTGATAGTTTTTGAGACTATACAGCTGTACCTCAAGGTATAAAAGGAAAACAAGCAACAAATAACGGTACATACTTTTATTATTTATAATTGTTTCCAATGAAAATAGTTCACATCTCCAAATCAAATCAATGTCCATAAGATAATTATTATAATCAAAAATGGCTAAAATAGAAGTCAATGGATGACTGAAGAAATCCTAGATTCGATGGAGAAAAGAAATTAGGGAAATTAGGAAATTAGGAAAAGTCTAAGAAATAGCTGGTCTATACAACAAAAAGACTCCTCATACGTTAAGGGATTCAAAAGGAAAAATAATCATAAATGAAGAAGAGCTTTGAACAATTTGGTATGTGTAGATCAAAGAACTGTTTAATGACTCCAGATCAGAAAAACAAATGATATTTGATGAAAATGTAAGACCAGAAATACTAAGATCAGAAGTGATACATGCTAAAAAAATGCCGAGACAAACGGAAAGATGTATTTGGAGTTTTTATCGATTACGAAAAGGTATTGGATCAAGTACAACAGACGAATAATCAAATTTAACATATGGTCAGTTCTCTTATTTCGTGTCGAAGATAGATAGATTTTAAAAATATCTACCATTAATCACTTAGAGGCTTTTGAAATGTGGTTATATAGACGCATACTCAAGATACCGTGGACAGCTATGCAATCAAACAATTCTTCAACAGAGCAGCTTATTTGGTACACATAATGCGTGGTTGCCGAATCAATTTCCTCCAGTTGATTATGATGGTCAAAGTTAAAGGAATTGGAAGGAAACAAGCCTCTTGGTTGGAAGAATATTAGAGAATGGACTGGGATTACAGAAGCAGGACAGTTATTTAGACTAGCTCAAGATAGAGTTGCTGATTGCAAGAGGACTTGATGCAGCGCACTAAGATGAAGAAGATTCTTTCAAAAATTGTGACTGATGAAAAAAACGGGAGATTTATTTTGATTCAGATCGTCATTTTACATAAGAATCACCAAGATAGTACTTGATGATACAAATCCAACAATCTATAAACTCACCATAGAAACCGATAAAAATCAATAGAAATTTGAGTAAAGACAATAAATCTTTTATGAGGTAAGTTTTTATGGATAAATTGCAGAACACCTAAAATTTTTGCTGCGTAACTGAAAGCAATTTCAAATCGAGTCAGAAATTATTTCTTTTTTATCCGAATTCAACTCGACGTACTTTGTCTCCTAATATACACCCGATCCCTCTCATTGTGATTTATTGCATTAATATTACAATTGTAACTTGAAGAAAGTGTTTACCCCCTTCCTCTTAACACTCGATCCTATACCGCTACAATTCATCCGTTTCATCTCTTTCTAAAAGGTTCAGCGTTCGGGTGTGCAGCTGCTGTGATTTATAGACAGCAGGTCGCTGCTGTCTCCGCCGACATTATGCAAAGTTCCGCTGATGTTTCTACTACTTTTCCACGCCCTATATCCCTTTATTCACCACGCCGGACGCTTTTCCGTTTTTCCAGCTTCCCCTTCATCTGTTCCAAGATAAAAATCTGCATTCAAGACTTTCGATATTTCTTTTAAGAGCTACTTATAACATTTTTAACACGTATGGATCGATTTTCGTTTACAAAAGTTGGAGACCTTTTTTTCAAATTCATTTTGAATATATATCTGAATACAATATTAATTATATTAGAGTAACATACGAGGGAGGTTTAATTTGTTTTTATACTCATGCAAATAAATGCATGATTTTCTAGTTTTACTTAAAAAACATATTACTAGTATATTTATTAGAGTTTATTGTCGAAAAATCGAGAAAATAATTACAATAAATTTTTGTCATTGAAGAAATAATTAAAAATACAATTATAGAACACAATGAAAAATATTTCATGTTTGTTAAAAAAAAATTGTGCCACATTTCTCCCAAATAGCCTGGAAACTTGCAGCGGGCTCTTTTCTCAGTTTATTACAGCTATTGCTCTAGTCTAACATACTTGGAAGGAGCATATCTAACAGGTCTTCTTCTCTTCTTGCTTATATATCTTCTTAAATGTTAAATTGACTTGGGGAAGGCATACGACAATGTCCAATAGTAATAGTAGACTCATCAGAATTTTATGTCTTATCATGATGGCATGTGCTTATTGTATTCTTTTATCAATAATTTATATATTTTGATAACTTTCTCACTATTTATTATACTTTCCTACTTAGGAGCTAACTTCAATACCATCTACGTTTTTAACTTGTTGGTAAAAATTTTCCCGATCGTGGTTTTTCATATCCCGTTGATAATTTGTGATCCTCAATCCTACGTTCTGCTCTAAATATGGAAATAAAGGAACAGTTGTATGATAATCATCAAAATGTAGTCCATAGTTTTCATTTTAAAATATTCTAGATAAGCGTACAACAACGATCTGCGCTCAAATCTAGTTCATTAACCGCATATCTTTGATCTGCATTATTTTCTTGACCTGCACAGGTCTGGATATTAAATAACAAGACTGCGCACCTAGAGGTCCCAAAACCTTTTTTTTCTCACCACGTGCAACAAAAACTCCGACTGAGTGCTATAAATTGTTGCAAGAGGTCTATGGGGACAATTCTCTATCTCGTCCGAGTGGTGTAAGTGCTTTAGTGACAGAGCCCTGAATATGATCAGCGTCCAGGTCGTCTGAGACTGTTTAAATGATTCCCGGTTCACGAACAAGACTTATTTTGAAACTAGCTGCTACACAAAATGAACAAACTCTGAATTTGTGGCCTCGAGACGCTATACCCATAACAGTAATATCCAGACTGAAACTCTAATTATTAAAGATAAAAATGATCTCGAAGTGATATTTATTTAGACAGAAATGTTGAAGATATTCAAGCCAATGATGCTACCGAACAACGTAACTTAAAAGTCCTAATTTTCACGATTTGCCTTCCTTTATAGTTGAGTTTTAACATATTTCATGAATGTTTTTATTTTTTGCAGTTCAGAATCAGGAATCCCTCGAAGTGGCAAAAGAATGAATCCAAATTGTTAATAAATTGCGGAAAAGTCAAAGAAAACTAGAAAAGACTATGGAGTAGCCGAAAAAACATTGGTTACAAGAAATCAACGAAAATTATTACCTCCTTATATTGGATTGAAGGATAGGCAATATGAATTTGACGCATTTTGGAACATGGCAAACTTACAAGACTTTATTAGTGGAAATATCTAGACTATTAGACCAAAATACTGATATGAAAGAAAAATAGCCGACGTCGACTTAACACATTTTATTTCCTTTGTGGTACCGAAATAGTTAGGATCTGCAAACAATTCTTTGTGGCTACACTAGGAATCAGTGACAAGATGATGCAAAAAAAGAAATAATGATGGACATGTTTTTTTTTCTGGCAACTTAAGAGGAAAACTCGATAATCACTCAGAGGTCTCGCCACCTATTAAAGAAAAAAACCGAAAGCATTTTGCTACGAAAGGCAAAAGATTCACGAAGATAAAAATCTAATGGACCTCTACAAAGATTATAAATGAAACATAGAATATGGTAATCCCTCAATGTATTACAACCTATTTAACTTAATTTAGAATTTTACAAGCCAAAAAAAGATCAATTCGAACAGTGCGTCAAGTTTAGAAATTCAAGCGACGAGGAAAAGGAAAACCTTAATAGTTTGAGATCCACATAATTGGAAAAGAGCTATCCTGGATAGATATGGACAATTTTAAGAGAACTAATAACATGCTTGCTCTATATGACCTGCAGACGGTTTTGCCATGTCCTACAGGCGACGTCCAAATTAAATACACCAAAGTCCATTACTTACAAATACTTCATTACTGGATATAGTTTGATAATACCCATTCCAATATCGAAAAAGAAATTAAAAGGTTCTCCAAAATATATTTCAGATCAGAAAATTAGTCTTATAAGTGCAGCAAAAAAAATGGATAGCCATACACTGTACAGGAGCTTTCTGATGATTTTTATGATTTCCAGAGTCAAACTTGGGTGTTAAACAAGAAGATTACTGACCAAGAGACATTAAGATGATCCCGATGTGTGGCAGTATGAAAATTGGAACAGTGATCACAATTTCCACAAAAAATTATTGCTAAATTAACTAGAACGAAGGCTGATTTTAAGCAAGAGGTAATTCTGCAAAAAGTTTACTCAGCAAAAACAGGAATCTCGGAGGCATATAAGAAAGGTTGCTACGCCTGGTGGAATCTCATGTAAGAAATTATTTTGATTTTTTCAATGATTTGTTAGATAGATACTATCCAAATAGTTTGAATTTATTTTTAAGCTGTGCGTTTTCCATTTTGTTCTAATATAGATTTATTCGATTGTCTAAAACTCTTTTCTCCTGTTATAAACACTGCTTAAATTCGGAAGATACGATGTATTATGATTAGTCTGAAAATAAAATAAATCTCCTCATGTTGCGTTGTTTTAACATGAGTATAATAAAAAATATCGTTCATTACACGTCCAGAAATGTATTTTTTCCAAATTCCTAATGAAATATAGATACTTGTACGATGTATTATTATTAGTCTGAAAATAAAATAAATCTCATCTTTTTTGCGTTGTTTTGACATGAGTTCAATAAAAAATAACGTTCATTACACGTCAAAAAATGTATTTTTCCAAATTCCTAATGAAATATACTAATTTTTCTACGCATACCATGAAATTTCTCATTTTTCTGATCGCTCCCTCACGGAAAATTTCTCAAGCAGTTATGAAAGTTTTAGTGATTTCAACAAATCAATTTTATTGATTATCAATAAATTTTCGTGAAATATTCAGTTTTTGACGGTAACGTAAAAAGAAAAATGCGATAAACAGTACAAAACGTGACCTGTAAAAATCACGAAACGAAGTAACGACTATAAAAAAGCACTTAAGAGATCTTTAAATAACATAAAGTTGCTTTAAATCATATTTGAGTCAGCTGTTTTAGACCTGAAAGTGAACGGTAGAAATTAACTTTATACATCATAAAATGTCTAAAACACGTTAAAAGCCAAACTAAATTTCAATGGTAATAAAACATAGATGTTTTATACGAAATTACTAATTTATCGATAATTCAAGTTTTAATTTCATATACACATTTTGTTCGAATGCCAATTTATATTATCGCGTCATTCTAAATCTAACATGACGGAACACACAAAATGACGGACTAGTTATTTTCAATGCTTTCCCACGAATGATTTCGCATCTTTAAATATCTATAACTCAGAAACGAGGTGTCGAATGAGATAATTTTTTCCATGTATTGTTTATTTCCATCAAGTCAAGTGTTCTGTATATGGTAAAACCTAAAATCGTATTTTCAGTAAAATTTCTGGGAATTAAAATAAAACAAAAAGTTATTTAGGTATAATTTTTTTACTAGTCTGGGCCTTTCTTATATTGTTCTGTAGAACTTATGGTTATGAATGTACTGAAAATAATCCGACGACATTTCATTCATCTATTGTCTTAATTGGTATTCACGTAAAAACCCCAATACTCGGCCTATTTGTCGTAAAGCTTTTAGTCATTGAAGTGACGCAAGGTGTAGGACAGAAGCGGAGTTGATTTGTTATAGAGATAGAGACCCTTCATTTACATTTCCTGACTGGAACGTACAATATATTATAGTATGGAGTGCATACCAACAGATACACATTAGTCTTCTTTTCAAAAATATACGCGCACTAACTGTTGCTGAACTCTTAATGTCTCGTAATTAAGAATCACCCTTAATATGTTTATGTTTATTCAGGGTGTCAACACCGAAAATATAACTCGATGCCGACGGTTTACTTTTTTATTTTCTTAAATAGAATCGTTGTTTTGACATTGTGATATTATTGCCAAGTGTGTGTCGTTTCTACTAAAACTATTACACGCCTGTGACCCAAAATCGTGGGGAAAGTTCTATTTCCAAAAACATGTTTATGTAGTCCAGTCAAATTAGTCCTTAAAGTAGAAGTAAGGTTACAAAAGTATTGAAACATATGGTTCAAAAAATTGAGAAAAACCATCATCTTTCTTGAGGTCTAAATGATAATAAATCTTGTAAACAAGATAAAAAAGTTATTGGTTAATATCTTGCAAGTTTAAGGGTTAATCAACAACTTCTTTGCCTCAATTCATAAAAAATCTTCATATAGTCCAGTCAAATAAGACTTTGAAGGTTACAAAAATTCCAATAGAGCTAAAAATTGGTGTGAATGTACAGTATAAATGAATTGTGAAAAGTCTCCATCAATCCCCCTGATGCAAAAAATTTTATTGATGGTGAAAGTTTACAAAAATAGGTTTTTCGCGTTTTTCTGCTAAACGGTGAGTTTTACAACAAATATAGTTTGGACAAAAATTGTAGATCATCCGATTCTTTACAAAAAATGTATTCACACTTTTTTTATAGGTATTGTCATTTCCGTGATTTCGTAATTTTCCAAATATTTGGACACATGCAGCTCACCACTAAAAAAATTATATTTTTGGGACTCACAGCTTTCAAAATCTGTAAACATCTTGATAGAAATGTATACAGGGTGTTCCAAAAAAGGTGCCGAATATCGCTATCTAAAAACTTCGAAAACATACTTTTTTCAAATGGCAATACCCATTTTTCTCTTTATCATTGGATCCTACGCTTTAAATTAAGGGGACTTCATTAGTAAATTCATATATCTCAAAATAACGGTTCTTGTAGAAACTTGAAAAAACTGAAATTTTCATGGTTTTTAATAGTTGGTTGTCTGGAGCGACCAAAACAAAAGCTAACATATCAACAAACAAACAATAAAAACAGGAGACGTTTAAGCTTTTTTTTGGTCGCTCCAGACAACCGACAATTAGAAACCATGAAAAATTAGATTTAAATCCCAAAAAATGTCATTTCACCCGGCCCGTTCTTCTAGTGACTTATTTAGCTAAAAATTTCTAGAATTTAGCTGAAATCACATCTTTTATTTCCTTTTTTCACATTTAGATAGCTGTCGGCTCATATATAAATATAAATAACTTTTTACAAGCCATAAAATTGTAATATATTAAAATAAAATAACGAAATGATTTTTTACGAGATATAAAACAATTTTTTGTCAAAAATCTAGCTTCTTCAACGCCATCTAGCAGTCCAGTAATGAAGTTTATCAACAGTCACGTCAATATCCAATTCAATTGACTTTAATTTCAGTTTTTTGGAATTTTATTTATTTATTTTTATTTTTTTCAGTCATTATATATGTAGTATAAAAATATTTGAATTTTTCACTTTAGGTGTCATTTATGTGTTTACATGCTATTTATTATTTTATATCTCACTCTCAGGCTTTTATTTTTTACTCTATTTTTCTTTAAAAATGCCTCGGAAGCAAAAACCCCGTGCAGCAAAAGCTGCAGGAAATAAATAATCTTCGGTTCAAGCAGATATGAGAACACAACAGCAAGCAGAGCGACAAAGAGTTTTGAGAGCAGCTGGAATTCCTCTTCGGGTACGAGTTTCTTCAGAAAGACAAGCTACGCAGCACGCAGCTAGAAGAGCAATAGAAATGCCGGAATAATCGCAAGCAAGAAGAATTCATAATTCGCCCTCGAAATTTCATCCTTCAATTTAATATCATAATCATCCTTTGATTGTTATTGACTCGATGAATAATGATTTCAAATGAAAAGATGTGCTGCTCCAATGGTTCCATTCTTTGGTGAACCAGAAGAGCTTTTAAAAACTTGATTATTAAGTATTACAAAGTCAAATTGAATCAATTTTTAATCAAATTAAGAAAGTATAACTCTTGCTTTCTATCATATTGATTCATTTCTATTGCAATGACTAATTATCAAGAATGGGCATCAAAGGAACAATTTTTTTTACTAGTGAAGCAAAAGCAAAAATTTAATTTAGATTCATCACACTGAACATTTGTTTGTTCGTTGTGACACCATTTACATTTCCGTTAAAGCATTAAATATAACACGTTCGAAAAATGCATTTTCTAAAACAGAAAATCAGTTGTCACGATTTTTCATTCATATAATTACATTCAATACAGTATTAAAAAGGTAAAAAAATTTACCAATTTCCAAAAAACACCATATTGTTTGTACAATAACAAAAAACATCTTAACTTTTTAGGATTGGACGCAATTGCATTGATGAGATCTAAACTATTGAAGGTTTTTGTTCATAAACGTTGTTATAACTTTCGTTAGACGTAAAACAGTCTTACCAACACATTCACAATGAAATTTCCTTGCCAGGTCCAAAGGTTTACCGACGATTTTTAAAAAAATTATTGAACAGATGCCCGTTTAAGAACAGAACAGAAATTCCACCACATTTCGAAGCTAAAATGATTGCGTTTTATGACAGAATATTCAGGGTGCTTCTATATTCGACCAACAACGCTCTACCAAAAAGAGATCTTAATAAATGATCCATTTTGATATAGGAATACGAACCCTTACGGGGTCTAGTTGCTGAGATATAGGGTGTTAAAGTTTTTTTTTCAAATTTTGTGACCAATATGCTCCTTAATAAAATAATATTTTGACATAAACAAACTTTGGAAAAATTTTATGGAGCTAAAATGAACGATATTGGAGAAATTTACTTCCAAACAAAAGTCTACAATCAAATAATTTACAAATTAATTTAACTTCGAACAATGATTAAGAGCAAGTAGTTTAAAACAAATAAAAATTTTCCATAATATCAATTGTTCAAACTGTTGGCCGCTTACTACGATATTGAAAAACGTGTCATATGAAAAAAACGATAGAATTGGTGATCCAGGAGGTGATCCTGGAGGCCAACAATTGGGTCCACCTCGACTAATTCATTTTTCTCTAAAACGTCTACAGGTGCAGCAAAATGAACAGATGCCTCATCGTATTGAAACGGAAATATTAAATAATATTTTTTGAAAGGCCATTTTTAAATACTCGAACTGTAGTTGGCGCTTTAAGATTTGACCATTCTACTGTATGAAAAGTTTTAAAAGAATCCATACAAATTGGTCAGTGTTCAAGCATTAGAACATAGAGATTTTCAGGTGCTTATAGAATTTTCAAACTGGTATTTACAAGAGTGTTGTGAAAATCGAAATTTCCCAAAATATGTGTTGTATACAGACGAGGCTAGATTTACTAGGGAAGGAATTTTCAACTCTAGAACACGATGTGGCATCTGTTCATTTTGCTGCAGTTGCAGACGTTTTAGAGAAAAATGAATTGGTCGGAGTGGACACAATTGTTGGCCTCAAAGATCACCTGAATTAAATCCTACAGATTTTTTATATGGGGCTATATGAAGTCCTCCGTGTACAAAACAGTTTGAATAATTGAAATTATGGATAATTTTTCTTGTTTTGAACTACTCACGCTTAATCATTGTTGGAAATGAATAATTAATTTGTAAATTACTCACGTGGATACAGACTTTTTTAGAGGCAAATTTCTACAACATACAACGCCGTTAATTTAAGCTCCATAAAATGTTATTAGTTTTTCAACTAAAAATAATCAGGTAATTTCAAACAAAATTAAAAAGAATGATAACTAACCCTGATAGCGTATCACCGGTTGAATTTTTCCAAAGTTTGCTTATGTTAAATTATTACTTTATTAAGGAGCATATTGATCACCAAATTTGAAAAAAAATTTAGTGGCGTTCGTGATTTATGACAAATTTTTAATTTTGATTTAAAATTTTGAACACTCTTTATTTCAGTAACTAGGCTCCGTATTCCTGTATCAAAATGAATCATTCATTAAGATTTCTCTGAGTAGAGCGTTGTCGGTCGAATATAGAAACGCCCTGTATAATATAAATTATTTTATTAAAAACGTGATAAAAGAAATGTTACCTTCCATCTCTAGCAGCATCGGTAGCCGAAGCCATGTTGACTGAAAGAAAAACAACAAATTTCCAACTCCGCAAAATAAAACTCAAAATTTTTCAAACAGTAATCAACAACATATTATAACAACCACGCGGAATCAAATAATTTTCTCAAAAAATATCAACGACAGTCTTTTCATTATATAAAATTATTATTAATGATAATTAATATGATTAAATTTGGTTTATCATTTACGCACGAGGCCGACGTCCGAAAGAAATTTTGAAAACATGACGGCATCGCGACGACAGACGACGCAATACTGAGTGCAGGAATACTGTGTAGATTTATGCCATGGAGGACTGCGCATTCGAATGGTTTATTTGGGGTCCCTTAAGGGTCTTAGGGGGAACTGTTTGACGATGAAGTTGATTCTTTGGATGTGTGTTCACGTAGTTATAACAAAAAAAAGAGGAAAAGTAAGGGGATAAATCTGGATGAAAGTAATAAGCAACTATTTTCAACTATTGGTAACGCCGCAAGATGAGACGTGACAAGAGAAAAGAGCTTTTGTCTGTTAAACTGATTTTTTTCTCGAAAAGGAAAAAGTACTTCCGCGACTCTGCAATCAACTGAGTTGTGTTGCCAAATATCCAGTTAAAAATTATAAGATGAAGATATAAGAGATAAGATGAAAAATTGAGGAAATTTCTTATGTTTGAGAATGAATCTAAATGATTATCGTACGATTATGAGTAAAAAAATATATGACATAAATCACCACACAAGTGTAGTGAGTTGACTTGCTTGTCAAGGTCAAGCGATAATAACTTTTTGAGAATTGTTTCTTGTGCACTTACAAACAGTCTCAAAATGCGCAATTCATCAACGACAATGTCAAGGTAATTATATTCATTTGATTTTTTTTTACTTAAATGTGAATGAATGTTTTTTATTGAAACGCAACGCAAAGTCGAAAAATGGCATATAAAAAATACCAAAATTAGGTGCTAATTAGGTGCCAAGTTCAAATATTAGGTACTCTTTAGGTGCTGGAGAGTCAATATCGTGAAAATGCCCAAATAATTAATAAACGAGTCAATTTCCGTAAGATAACGAATCTAAAAATCAAGTATCTCCAATATTAAGATCAATACTCAATCAGGTATCAACTAAGCAGGAACATTAGGTACTTGTGGGAAATTTAGATGACGAAAAACATATGTGAATGAAAGAAAAATTCAGGGTATCTGTTACTACTATTAAAAAGGTAAATAAATTTTTAAAATGCTGAATATTGAGGTGCTTCAACGGAAAAAATAATTGCCTTACATTAAACTTTATGGACAAATAAAAGCCATAGAGCCCCCATGAGTTATGCAATACGTCTAGGGGATTATTTTTTATCTTCCAAACTGTTAAAGAATAAGGTGTCAATCAAGTTCTCACTAAATAACCAGAAAACAGTCGAGAAATATCGTTTCTACATTGATTTGAGACCTCAAAACCACTATGCCTGATTCACTAAGTTCTACTAAACATTTTTTTATCGCTAACACTGATGTACTAAGTCCTAGTAGAAATTTTTTTATCGCTATAGCTGATATAAAATGAGGTGCTAATTAAGTTCTCACTAAATAATCAGGAGACAGTCGAGAAATATCGTTTCTACATTGATTTGAGACCTCAAAACCACTATGCCTCATTTACTAAGTCCTAGTGAAACGTTTTATTGCTAAAACTGTCATAAAATGAGGTGCTAACCAAGTTCTCACTAAATAATCAGGAGACAGTCGAGAAATATCGTTTCTACATTGATTTGAGACCTCAAAACCACTATGCCTCATTTACTAAGTTCTAGTAGAAACGTTTTATTGCTAAAACTGTCATAAAATGAGGTGCTAATCAAGATCTCACTAAATAATCAGAAGACATTCCAAAAATATCGTTTCTACATTGATTTGAGACCTCAAAAACCACTATACCTGATTCACTAAGTTCTAGTAGAAACTTTTTATTGCTAAAACTAACATAAAATGAGATGCTGATTGAGTTCTCACTAAATAGTCAGAAAACAGGCGAGAAATATCGTTTCTACATTGATTTGAGAGCTCAAAACCACTGCCTGATGTACTAAGTTCTAGTAAGAACGTTTTATTGCTAAAACTGTCATAAAATCATATGCTAATTAGGTTCTCACCAAATAATCAGAAGATATTCGAAAAATATCGTTTCTACATTAATTTGAGACATCAAAACCACTATGCCTGATTCACTTAGTTCTAGTAGAAACTTTTAATTGCTAAAACTGGCATAAAATGAGGTGCTGATTAAGTTCTAACTAAATAATCAGAAGACAGCCGAGAAATATAGTTTCTACATTGTTTTGAGACCTCAAAACCACTGCCTGATGTACTAAGTTCTATTAGAAACGTTTTATTGCTAAAACTTACATAAAATCAGGTGCTAATTAAATTCTCACTAAATAATCAGAAGACATTCCAAAAATATCGTTTCTACATTGATTTGAGACCTCAAAACCATTATACATGATTCACTAAGTTCTAGTAGAAACTTTTTATTGCTATAACTGGCATAAAATGAGGTGCTGATTAAGTTCTCACTAAATAATATTGAGTTCTAGTAGAAACGTATCTCACTAAATAATCAGAAGACAGTCGAGAAATATTGTTTTTACATTGTTTCGAGACCTTAAAACAACTATACCTGATGTACTGAGTTCTAATAAAAACTTTTTATTGCCAAAACTGACATAAAATGAGGTGCTAATCAAGTACTTACTAAATAATCAGGAGACAGTCAAGAAATATCATTTCTACAGTGTTTGAGACCTTAAAATCACTATGCCTGATGTACTAAGTCCTAGTAGGATTTTGTCATTCTAAAAACTGACTTAAAATAAGGTATTAAGTGAGTGCCTACTAAATCATCAGGGGACAGTCAAGAAATATCATTTCTACAGTGTTTGAAGACCTGCGAACTCCATAAAAATTATATTCCTTGGCTCTCTTCGAATTAGTGAGTGAGCACTTAATTAGTAACTAATTTTATGTCAATTTTTAAAATGGAAAAATCCTAGTAGGACTAAGTGCAAGAAACTCGTTGATTTTAAGGTCTCGAAATACTGTATAAATGATGGATATGGATATTTCATCGCATAATTTTGCTCATGTACCTGGTTATTCCCACGAAATTAAAAATTATCGCAAAGAAAAAGAATAATACATAGTATATGCTTGGTTTTTCCATCAGAAAAATTATTCAAATTTGTTAAGTCTCTCAAAAATTCGAAAACATTTTTCAGTATGTACAGACCAAACTCCGAAATAATGAATTTTGTAGGCAGTAATCCGTTACGCGAAACCTGTAGTAATTTAACAGAGAACAATGGAACCCCGTAAACATACAGAAAACACAACAAAAAGTCAATTTGACTGACGGATATTCAGCTTCACTTCTCCTAACAGACGTGGAAATAAATTTAAGAGAGAAAAAGATGAAAAATCCTTTGTCGCTATCATTTTTGTTTTGTTTCCAAAAGTATCTTTGTTTCGGGAACGTTTGATGAACATGAACGTGCCAATATGTGATTATTGTCATGTTTTCCATATTTTCGCATTTTTGGAAGTGCCTCTCAAACCATTTGACGGTTTATTCTGTCTATGAACATTTTCCCAAAAATTTTTTACAATGAGATCGATCTCTCGTACTTTTAGTGTAATAATCTAAACATAAAATTCGAACTCAAGCGCAACTTTTAGTTTGTTATCCATTATTATTTCATTATTTAGTTTTATTCATTAAATTTGAGGCTACAGGCTAGCCCCGTAGTGACCATGCTTCGAAACATAAACCAACCGAAAGTATGCAACAGAATGTGTTTGGTGGAAAGTAAATTGATTATGTGATTTGCCCAACAATACTCAAAGTAAAATTCGAGTTATCTGTCAGTTCATCTGTCAACTGTCAGTTTACCTTCAGTGTGTGAGGAAGATAACTCGAGATAATTCGAGGTGAGAAAGTTCTCATTCCGAGGATCTCAATGATTCCAATCGATTAGTCGTTTGAGTTTAAACGACTTCAATTTCCGATCCGTCTCATATTCATAATGACCATTGACAAAATCACGAGGCCAATCATTGTTTGTGGCCTGAATCTACGAAATCCATATTTTTTCTATGATTAATTACCTATGTGGCACCTAAGTTGGAATTTTTGGATGGTGTGATATTCACACTGAACATACTGTTTGCACTACCACTACACCAACTTTCACAACGCGCGTTTCGATAAGTTATCTGTCAGTTCATCTGTCAACTGTCAGTTTACCTTCAATCTCTGAAGATGATAACTCAAAGGAAAATTCGAAGTGAGAAAGTTGTCATTCCGATGATTCCAACCGATTTGTCATTTGAGATTGAACGACTTCAATTTCCGATCAGCTTTACATTCGCCGTAAGAATTAAAAATCACAAGCCAATATTTCAAAGTTTGTGGCGGCCTGAATCTAGAAAGTTTATCTTTTCCTATGTTTAATTACCTATATGTCGCATTTAAATTGTAATTTTTGGAAGCAATGATGATTTTGATAGTGAATACACTGTTTACACTACCACTACTCCAACTCTTACAATTACACTGATGAAAATATTGTAGTTTAGTTTAGAAGAAGAAGTTTAGAAAGTTTTCATTCCGATGATCTCGATGATCCCAATAGATTTGTCGTTTGAGTTTGAACGACTTTAATTTCCGAGCGGTTGCACATTCGCCGTGATCATTAAAAAATCTATTAAGGTGTAGAAGAATACAAAAGTTAAATTGGATGAACACTGATATCATTCACAGTCTAGATAAATTGAAAAAAGTGAAGTAATGAAAAAGTTACTACAAACTACGCAGGCTCTGTATTATCTTATTACTCTTCTAATTTTACGATGACTCTGCTTTAATGACAGTCTCAACAAAATCGCAAGCCAATATTTGAAAGTTTGTGGCCTGAATCTACAATGTTAATCTTTTCCTATGGTTAATTTCGGGAACCGTTGGTGATATTCTCATTAAACATACTGTTTACACACACAAATATTACGAATGACTCCAGAAAACTTAATTAATACCAAGAATTAAATTGTGGTCGCTTTTATTCTGTTATAATTAATCTAATACATTGCTCGATGTTTGTTTGATATAATTTCTGTGTTAATAGTGACGATAATTTGCATAACTATTACCATTTCTATAAATTATGTAGATTTTATGACAAAAGTTCCACATTCAAATCAGAACTATTGTGGATATCAACTGGAAGAAAACTGTATGCTTCCGGTTTCCTATTTTTATTTCATGCGTGGTTTTTAACGCAACGACGACATGAAACGTCACGCTAATAAATTTATTGGTTATCATTCTTTTCGACCTACCTATATTAACAGCGGCAACAGTGGTACAATGTTTTACGACCGTCATTAAAAGCTTGTAAAGTCATTAGGGCAATAAACACTAGAAAAAACTAAACTTTATTTTCTATGTTTCATTAGATTAGCATTTTTTTTAATAAATGACCGTCATGTATTTAATCTAATGTGCTATTTGAACTCCCGCTCATAGATAAGACTTTTTGACCACACACCTAGTAAGGTACAACACGCAATTGGTCATCGCAATAACGGCGGTGCTGTGAGATTGCGGAAGGGTGAATTTTCACACACTCAATTTATCTAAGCACCTCTAGGTACAAACTTAAATTAAACTATCTCTCTGGCTTCATTTTTATTATTATACGATAAAAGATTCATTAATAAAAGTTAATTTCACACTTAAGACTTCATCACATCACATATCATATTGATTACAACACTAAAAACTCTTCAATAACTATCACAACATGTTTCATTTGTATCGTTCGCTGCGTATCTTTAATATTAAACTTACTTCCCTCCTATGAACACCTACCGTATATTTTCTCTTGTAACAACATTATAGAAACTTCTGTCTAGTTACAGTTAACTTCTTTTAGCATCTAAGCATTCATTATTCGATAATAGATGGAGCCACCCGCTATATTTCATAGTTTCCATTGCGTTGGGTTATAACACGCGCCGCGCCGTGAGATGGAGTGCGGCTGTGTACTTGACACGTTATATCATTTATTGTAGGTTCTACAGTATTTTAGTAAGTTGTTAAATATAATTTTTCTCTGTAATGACATGAAGAATAAATCAATTGAAATAATTAATAT